>NC_133538.1:383056766-383349266 GCF_048544455.1 Silene latifolia | reverse complement strand
ACATACCTCTAGCTAGTTAGATACACTCCTCTAACTTGCTAGACAAAAACATCTAGCTAGCTAGATACACTCCTCTCACTTACTATATACATATCTCTAATTTTCACTTATATAGACTCGAGATTATACCTCAGCAATATATGATCAAGTCTCATTTATACTCCCTCACAGTTGAATTTTCTGACTGTGGTACTGTCTTGATATTTACTTGTCCCCAGATTTGCACGAGAGATTTCAGGTATGCCAATTGAAGTTTCTTCTCTTGATATTGTGCAAAGGTTAAAACTACACCTTTTCAAGAAAGGAAACTGTATTGTGGACATCTATTTGCTCATCATCGGGCAGAAAGGCAGCACAACTTTCAGGGCTAACTTCGAGTTTCGGTTCCTCAACCAGTAAATCATTGCTAGATAAGTATTCTGCTCTCAGTCCAGCTGCATGTAATTTTTGAACCCTTTCCTTCAAAAGGCAAGACTCCTCTTTGGTTCTACCAATCAACAAGCTCCCTTCAAAGGATCAATACATTAAACCCATTAGTTTAAGCCTGGTGTCAATCGGCATTTAGAAGAAAGTTATGGCATTACTAATACATCTATTCAGTATTCAACTGTATCAATTTTTGCTACGGTCTCTTGCTGAATAAATTAGATAATCAGGCAATACGACTGAAAAAAGTTTAATTTCCTGGTGTCCTAGGACCCTCAAAGCCAAAGAATGGATCTCCAAATAATTGTTGTGAATGTTTTACAAAAGCACATACTCACCAGAGTCTATATGGTTTACTGGGGCATCATATACGACTAAAAAAAGTTAATGAACCAGTGATCAAACCAATGATCTGGCGACAAGTCTCCTGACACACACGGCCACCACTGAGACATAGAACTACAATTGACAGCATTTACAGATGTATTGAGTACCTGTGATTGAGCTACTTCGATGTCAGATCCACTACAGGATCCACTTTCATTGATAGATGCTTTCTTCCAGCCCATTAGATCAACGTTCTCACGCTTATCTCTTTCAGTCAAAGCAGGACCTTGAGTATTAACTTCAAAGAAGCGAGGGTCGTCGTGATGTACAATAGTAGATTCAAGGAAATTAGAAATAGGATCTCTTCCATTAATGTCCTGAAACTCGAACTCGGTAAAACCATTACCAAAATCTGTAGGGTATAGGTGTTCTATACCAACCATTTCCTGGTTCACATCCATCATCTGCAAGGGATGTGGCTTTAGATGATCATCATGATAATATTTCATTGCTTCATTCACATGCACGTCTTTCTCACAGGGAGCACGGATATAGGTAGTTCCATTTATATATGAATCTGCCTGAAAAACATTAGAAAAAAAAGGTCAGCGATAAATCCTGAAATAGAAGCTGAATTTATACATTCCATAAACCAATTGCTAAATACTCACCTCATGAGCCGTTTCTTCATTCACCTGAGATCCATGACGAAAATTACCATTGCTATAACTATGATGATCAAGCATTGTAGCCTCAGATGTCATACTATCAGAAGTTTTGACAATGCCGTTCTCCAACAGCATATGTTGCTCAACAGTTTGCTCAACAGAACATGGAGAAGCCTGCACAACCGCGAGTTCAGATCCTGCATCCTCTTGAGAGATATTAGTTGGATTCGGAGAGAATACATTTGTTTCCAAATCCTCAATGTTGGAACCGTCATCGATTTCCTCATGCTTCAGATCATCAGCCTTTTTGAACAAGCGATAGAGAACAAAAGCACCCTGCAAAAAAATGATAAGAAAATTTTACACCAGTAGATCATCAGGTTTTTTGAACAAGCGACAGAGAACAAAAGCACCCTGAAAAAAAAAATGATAAGAAAATTTTACACCAGTAGGAGTTCAACTAAATTTGACTACCTAAAACAACAACCAAGGGTAACTATTATTAGCATATACAGCCAGGGAAGATGCTGAAAACTATTTCTATCATTATTCAAAAAGTGCACGTAAGCAATCGACAATGGTGAATAACAGCCACGTCTATCATTATATTTGCCTCCCTATCAGTAATATTCACGTCAGCTGAAGGTGCATAAAACACGCAGTCTTCCTAGGAATAATATTACCGATATCAAAGCAGTGTCTACAAAAACTAGAGATAAGCATAGCAAACCTTACATCAAAGGTATATAACATAGCAAGCAGGAAAAATAGACATAAACATTCAAACAAATGCTGAGCCTTTAACAATATGGAACTCGGAAGCAAGGTAAATTAGAGATATACCTGCCCAGGATTCGTGCCATCGAGCTCCTGAAGAGTAGGGCGGTACTCGTGGATTACCCAATGAGTACGGTGCCCCTTAGGAGCTCGGCCTGTATAAAAGACTAGAGTATTCTTCATCCCAATCAGACCCATTTTCCTTGACTTAATAGTCCTGTCCTTCCCAGTTACAAACTAGAGTCTTCCTGAAATTCTCCCTGTAATTACTAATTACAAACTGACAATTAGAAACACATCTCCAGCACATAGATAGAAGTATAGAACTGAACTGAAACATATAGCAATTTGGAAAATAAACCATGGAAGCCGTCTTAAAAAGTACCAGATACAATAGATACCCTTGGTATTACTAACGGATACAAATAGATTTACTACTAGATACACAAATCGATTTGTGTATCCAGTAGTAATACCATGTGTATCCGGGCTAGTATTTCATGTATCCACGATCTAAAGATCAACTACGACAACCAAACTGGCCACCACCACACCTACTGCCAACACCAGAACCACCACCCCTACTGCCAGCACCACCACCACCAGCATCCCTGAACTAACCCCACGAAATTTGACCAATTTATATAAACTCTAAATTTTAATTAGAACCCATACTACAAATCAATTTTTTGATTATAATCTTATGTTTTTTCATAAAAACACTTCTTAAATATTCTCAGTGGAATAGATTCAAAATACTAAATAAATCTTCAAAGATTAAAATAAGAAATGGAACTAACCTTTCTTCTATAATACATTGAAATGCGTCCTTGGGAATGGTGGTAGAAGCGGCGGTGGAAATGGTGGTTGACGGTGGAAGTGGCGCTGACGGTGGATGTGTGAGAGGCGATGGAAGTAAAGTATTTATGGTGGGTTTATGGTGTGAGGGTGTTGAATTGTTTTAGTTGGGCAGAGAAATAAGAAAGCGCGCCTGAGAATGACTTTAATTGGTTAGTTCGTACGGTTCGCACCGTACTTTAGTTCGCACCTGACCCCGACCCTATATATATATATATATATATATATATTTGGGATCCAGTGAGAACCATCAATATAATGAGAACCTTGAGAACTCCACCTTACAGAATTTTTTTTAGAAAAATGACGATATATTTGGATTCGGCATAGAATTTTAGGGTTAAAAAACATATTTCTTGGTCTAAAAAATATAAACTAGTGACGGAAATCGAGGCGAGATACACTTTATTAATTTTCATGCACCTACTACTCATTTTCATGTCTCTAACAATTTTCATGCACCTATAGCCTGTTATTTTCCATGCAACTAGTAATCATTTTAATGCATATAACAATTTTCATGCACCTCGTATTCGTTTTCGTGCATCTATAACCGTTTTAGTATACCTAACTATACTTTTGTACACTAATGGTAAATGCTCCATCAAAACTTTCGAAAGAAGATTTAGTGAAGATTAAGCAAGGGTTCTCACGGTTCTCATTATGCTGGTGGTTCTCATAGGATCATATATATATATATATATATATATATATATATATATATATATATATATATATATATATATATAACCATTTGAAATCGCAAAATGAACAAGATGAACTCAACTACATGGTCGAAATTGGAGAAGACGGATAAAGAAAAGTGGAGTATCAAGGTGTAATTCAAACAACAAATCACAATATTAAAACTTTGAATCATTTTAAGATAAATCGATGTCAAAGTTACGAGAGTCGAGATAGAAATGGAAAAAAAAAGGTAGAAAAACAAATTTTACACGAATTTCTCCGCTCAGCAGGCCCACTCGGCCGAGTACTTAGGGCAGTGCAACTCCACTTGGTCTAGTGACAGGTTACTCGATCGAGTGGAAACCTTTCAGAAGTTTTCCAATTTCTTGAATTTGCCCACTCGGCCGAGTGATCTGTTCACTCGGTCGAGTGACTCATCCACTCGGTCGAGTGACTGGTCAACTCGCTCAAGTACTACTCTACTCGATTGGGTTTGGCCTCACACTCACTATCTTTGGTACATTACTCCCATAATCATAACTACTCTACCATTACCTATCATCATTCATGCTTTAACAACGACACTAGCAAGCTTAAGCACGCAAATGATACCTACATGCCAAGATTCGGGACTACCGTCCCTCATATCGACACACACTAATCATATCTACTATTTACTACTCACATGAGTCCATTTATCCATCCATCACATGATATCACATCCTACACAAACGATTCTATCATACGATAAACCTATTACGAGCCACAAAAGACATGCATTCACACCACTTTCACAATAATCATATTCCATGCCATATTCAAACACACATTAATACTATAACACATATGCATTCATATCACAATTCACATAATGTTTCCCATACTCCTAACCACCTACGTAGTGACCAACTAAGACGATAGGCATTAACTTTGGCATGAGGGCACCTACTCATCCAAAACCGATCTCCTATTGTACTCATGTCGGGTTCATTTTACTTAGACTCTCCTAGATTCATGTTTGGTTCATTGGTTTTAGGTTCCAAAATCGTCGCTCTAATACCACTTTGTAACACCCCCTTCTTACCCGGCCCAGGTAATTAGGAAATGTTATCATCTCGGTTTCCCGAGGCAATAAAATCGGAATTACAATTAAGAAACTTTATTAAATAAATGATAAGTTTAGTTAATTACATAACAATGAATGAATAAATGAAAGAATACAACTCGTGACTACTATACTCTTCTAGCCAACTATACTCGATTCGGATATCATCAAGGCTCGTCCTAAATCCCGATCACGCCAACAAGCAATACCTGTACTTAGCCTGCTCCCCATATGATCGGAAATATCATATGGATCGACACATGCCATCCCGGAAATAGGTGACGATTACACAGACACACAAACGTCAATAAATAAAGTGTGACACAACACAAAGTGTGTGAAGAGTCTATCGATCCAAAATATTCAAGAGGGGGGGTGCCATTCGAAAAATTCGATTCAAACAATATTATTTAATAGTAAGATTTGCACAAATAGTTACACAATATACTATGTATCGTATCGGTTGTATAGTTTAGGAAAATAATAATGTACGCCATATCATATATCTCATATTAGTTCATGTTCGACTCTTCTACGCAATAAAAACATGAAATAAGTCAAAAAAACGTAAATAGATAGAGAATAAAATGCTTTTGATGGGATCTCTAAAAATAATCATATAGTATGAAAATAGATAAATAGAAGTAAGACAAATATAGGTTAATCATCATCTTTACCATGTTTTCACATACCCCACATTGATATGTATAATTATTACTTTATTACCCAACCCTATGCAAAAACTAAATGAGTTATTTACCTCAAGTTGTATTGCCATTTTATTACTATGAATTGATTCTTCTAATTTAACAAAATTTCATTAGGTTTCGATTCAAATTGGGCCTTCATGACCACTTGGATGGATTTTTCTCTCCCTGTTTGATGATAAATGTTTTCTTAATTACGTGTTTTTTATATGTTAACAAGCGTTTATGTGTTCAAACTGTAAAGTCAATTGGATTTTTTTATTCGGTTTGATCAATTATAAAAACATCTTAAAAATATTATCAAACGACATTTTTTGGAAATTTTAACATAAATACTTTCAAGTTTACACTACCTTTTCATAAATATTTCAAGTTTTAACAACCCACAAGATTGCCAAGAAAGAAGGTCAATCTTAATGGCAAGTGGTACACTAAAAAAGGGTAAAAAGCGGTGCACTTGAAAGTCCATCGTTTAACCATTGCTCTAAATGATCTCGGGCAATCCAACTAATACACACCAAAAGAGTAGTAGCACAAAAAGAGGCGGCCACATTCATTTTGTGCCATGGGAATCGTCAGAGGCCTAAGGGCCTAATAGACTGAGTTAAGAGGTGTTTGAGGACAGATACATATAAAGATGTTACATTTATGATAGTCGTTTATCATACTTTAGATATAAAGATCAAAAGAGAGAGGATATGTACATGTTATAAGTAACACATGCAATATTAAACGAATTAAAATACAAATGCATTGTCATTTTCTTGTTTTGTTTTATGAACTAAACCTCTCGAAACTTCTATCTAAGGGAAAAATACGTTATCTAATAAATGTCGATTAGTTTAGAAATAACTACTATCTAAGTAATAATTATTGTTAATCAAATATGGTTAGCATTAATATTGATCTGCAGTCTCATTTATACAATAAAAGCTAAAACGTCTCTGCGTATTTTACATTTAGTCAATTGTTTTAGAATCCGTGCAACGCACGGGCATCATACTAGTAATATTAATAAAGAAGGGATGTATATCCCTTAGAGATGCATCCTTTACCAAAAAGCAGCTGAAAATCAGTCTCAGCTATTGTTATTTGTGAGTGCTCTATATGTAACGAGTGCTATCTTCACCTGTATAAGGTATTACTCAAAATTTATGAGCTGAACAAAATTTATAGTATGAGGAGGAAGATTGGTCGGAGAGTTGGATGGAGTACATGTTGCATTATATCCACCAAGAGTATGCTTTGGACACAACGAAACTCTAGATTGTTTATGGAGTCCTATCAATCTACTAATGTTATTATAGGAGGATCAAATACTATGTTAGTGTTAGACTCCTCCATGTGATATCGGGAGGTATCACTCAGGAGATTATTGATTGTTTGAATGCTTGACCGTCTATTGGATTCTCTTTTGTAAGATTATTACTTTGTTTGCCCATATGATCGATAAGAAAAAGGATTGTACATCGGATGTATTTCATTATATTTAATGATTTTTTCAGTTTTTGTGTATTTTTTTCGAGTATTATAGAATTTATAAATTACATTTTAGTTTTATGATGTCAAAAATCAAATTTTTTTGAGCTTATATGTAATTCTTTTGAGTTATAATGTAACTTTTTGAGATTAAATTTTAAGTAAATAAACTCAATAAACTTTAAAATAAAACTCAAAAATTTTATATTAAAACTCAAAAACTTGAGAGAGAAAGTTTTAGAGAGATAAATTCTCTAAAAATCAGCTTACTTTTTACGCAAGCAATGGAACGAAAGAAGAAGCTGACACAAAATCCTCAAAATTCATCGCAATCTAAGACTAATACATCACAATCTAAGAATAATTCAACACAAAAAATACAAAAACATGATGATTTAAGATTACAACGTTTAAATAAAGGAAAATCTTAGCAGAATTTTTCATCTCAGGAATTTGAGTCGGATTTGGAACTAATCATAGAAGAAGAGGAGCAAGTTAATTAAACAACCGGAGGAGGAAGCACATGAATCATTTCCCAAGAGGATTCCATTGATTCAAATCACCAAAGAAGATGTAGCTGGTGAGATCAATTTTTGGTCGTCCTCTGTTGTTTGTTATATCTGAGGTGGGAACCCCCCAAGCTCAGTGCTGATGGGGTTTGTCAAGAGGGTATGGCAAGCACATGGGTTTGATAAGGTTGCTTTTCTGCCAAATGGTATATTTTCAGTAAGATTTAAGACTAAAGAGCAACAACAATTTGTTCTCAGTAATGGGCATCTCCTCTTTGATAACAAACCTGTTATTATCAAAGAGTGGACGCCTGATACAGAGTTGGTGAAACATGAGGTTACACGGATCCCTATTTGGATGAAAATCTTTGGTTTGGATGTCAAATATTGGGGTGGTGAAAGTCTGAGGAAGCTGACTAGTGGAGTTGGGAAATTCATCAAGTGTGATGAACCTACTCTTCATAAGCAGTACTTAGGTTTTGCCCGTATTATGATAGAAGTTGATGTCGACCAATTTTTTCCCTCAATAGTGGAATTCCTAGATGAGAATGGGAGAAAACAATCTGTTAAAGTAGAGTATGACTGGTTACCTGTGTCTTGTACTGCCTGTAAGGGGGTGGGGCATAAGGTGGACAAATGTAGGAAGGGGTTAGACAAACCTGTGATGAAAAAAGTTTGGAAGCCCAAAAATCCTGGTCCAAAGCAGAAGGAGCCTGTTCAGCCTGTTCAGCCTGTGAGGAGACCTATACAGGTGCCTGTGCAACAGCCTGTGCTGCAGCAACAGCCTGTGATGCAAACACCCAGGAATATGGTTGTTACTCATGTGCTGGTTCATAAGAGTCCTGCAGTGGAGACCACCTTTCCTAGGAGGATTATCACTAAGCTGATGAGACAAGAAAATGGTGAGAAGAGAAATTTTACCCCTGGAGGGCTCTCATTCATGGAATCTCTTACTCATTCTCTGCAGAAGACTAGAAGGGGGTTAATGGACAGTAAGATGTTTGAAAAAGGAGGTCCAAGTTCTGCTATAGCTGATTATGGGTAGCTATGGTGCTTGGAATGTTAGGGGTATGAATAACCCAAACAAGCAACATGAAATAAAGAGGTTCCTTACTATAAATAAAGTTGGCTTGTTTGGTATTTTAGAAATTAAAATAAAAAGTAGGAATTGGAAAAAAGTGAGTAATAGTATATGTGCTAGTTGGTCCATCTGTACTAACTCTAACCTTCATCCTGGAGGTCGGATTTGGCTAATTTGGGATCCTGGGTTGTTTGAGGTGGATGTTCTGGATATTAGTATTCAGAGTATTCATGCTAAGGTGTTTGATAAAGCAAGAAGGAAAGGCTTCTAATTCACTGTGGTGTATGGCCTTAACACCTTGGGAGATAGAGAGCCTCTTTGGCATAGCATTAGAAATTATCATATGCAGCTCAATGATCCGTGGCTTCTTTATGGTGACTTCAATGCTGTCATGGGGAGAAATGAGAGAATTGGGGGTGCTGAGATTACTAATGCTGAAATTAGACCACTGGCTGATACCATTAGGGACTGTCAGTTGACTGACCTGATGGCAAAAGGGGCATTTTATACTTGGAAGAATAAACAAGAGAATGACACCCTTATTTATAGTAGGATTGACATGGCTTTCATTAATGAGGAGTGGTTAGATCAGTTCCCTGATAGCTTTGTTCACTACCTCCCTGAGGGGCTCTTTGACCATTGTCCTGGTCTAGTTCACCTAGAGGAAGAGAGACAAAGGAGGGGATCCACTTTTAAATACTTTAATATGTGGTCCATTGCCACTGATTATAAGGATATTGTTCTGAATGGCTGGAATAGGGAAGTGCAGGGCACTCCTATGTTCAAAACTTTGAGTAAGTTAAAAGGTTTGAAGAAAGGGCAAAAGACACTCAATAAGGAGAATTTTGGGGATATTGAGAATGTTGCCCACTTGACTGAATTGTCTCTTAGACATTTCCAATCCCTACTTGATTCAGATCCCTTGAACAAGGAGTGGATTGAAAATGAGAGAGCTTGTGCCAAGGATCTGAAAGATATGGTTAAAGCCTGGGATTAGTTTCTGAAACAAAAGGCTAAATGTGATTGGATGAAGTATGGGGATGAGAATACTGCCTTCTTCTATGCTGCAATTAAGAAGAGAAGGGCTAGGAATAGGGTCTTCCAAGTCAGGGACATGAACAACATGTAGGGTAATATCCGTATAAGACCCTTTAAATTTAAGGATTATAACGTAAATTTAATATGTGAAACATGGTCATAAACGAAAAACATAATGAAACGATAAAGATTAAGTAATAACCTCCGGTCCTAGAGCAATTCGGCAATGAGAGATCAAAGTAGATCTCCTCCTAATTGTTGCACCCAAGAATGTCCGAGAAATGCCCTTGTGCTAGAATGAATCCTCTAACTGCCTTGCAATATTGAGAGGATTATTTTGTGAGTTTTGCTTAGATGAGAGATCTAGGTTTTAGAGAGAAATTGATCTCCAAAACCCTAGTTGTTTTTCAAATGAATTAGCATTAGGTTACAAAAGAGAGAGAGCTCTCTTTTGTCTATCCCATTCGGCCAAAACCGAGTCCAAGGGAGAGGAATGGGCTTTCATTTCCTCTTCATCTTAACTCGTAGTCCGACATGTAATTCGCTAAGTGTATATGACGCGGTTTCATTATAAACTGTCATCGGTTATCGGAAATTAAGGCATCAACTAATAATACGGGTTAGTTGAATTATTAATACATGTCCGACAAAGACAATATTGTATAATTATATTCAATATACATTTAATTAAATATAAATCGCTTTATATTTAATTTACGAATTAACTGCTTAATCCGCCTTAGCCATTATTATTTAATCCGCATTAAATAAAATATCTCAACATCACATTTTGACTAATTATTAGTCAAATAACTCAGACTAACTGGTTAGTCAAATTTGGCATCTACATGACTGTATTTTCATACCGTCACATCTCTCAAACGTATCCTATAGGTGTGACTTTTAGGGACCAGTTGATCACCGCCATCTGTATGACAATAACGTCAAACTTATCTAGCAAGCCAACCGTTATTGATAAACGTGGACCAACTGATTATGATACAAAAGTATACCCTTTGATCCTTTTAGAGATTTATAAGTCCTTGCACTAACTGTAAAGGACACCAGCCCCAACAAGCTCCCACTTGTCCGTACAAGTGTATGTGCAATGACGTTATCCGCACTAACTGGAGGACACCACCTCCAACAAACTCCCACTTGTCCGTACAAGTGAATGTGCGATAACCGATTCTCATATTCATTTAAAATTTCTCCCACTCAATGTAAAACAATTTGCAGATCCGGATCCGCAAAGGTCGTATTTTACAATCGATCTGTATCTAGAGTGGTTTCCCCGACTAGAGAGTAACTTAACCGATAAAACGAATCCGTATCCGAGCATGGCCATGCATTTCGATTCTGACTCCTCGAGTGGCCCCGAGAAATATCGAGTACACGATAAAGGTGAATATTTCCTTCAACTCGAACTCCTTCCGATCTAAGCACAGCATGAAATGACCCAGAAACAATCTACTTGGCCCCCTGTTACGGATGACCGTGAGAAAGAAACCAAAGTTACCCAAAATCTGCCTTAGTCTCAAGAGACAGTCGATAGTCAAAAGAATCGACTCTTAGGATCACCATGGAGGTCCTATCCACGACCGGGCACCGAATGTTGTAAAACATTTAGGACTCCACGTTGATGTCACAATTGTGTCCTACGAGATATCCGTATAAATCGCCTCTGTGATTGGTCTGTCAACCTGTTGACTTATGGCTCGTTGAACCCACCATCAACCAACGTCACAAAAATAATTACCTTGAGTTATCAGCTCACGTGGACAATTAAGGACCAAAAATATTATGTTTGTTCAGTTCACTTTGTGGTGTTCAAATTTGTCGTACAAAACCACATGAAAAACAAAATATATAAAAAATTATCAAAACGATGATGTCGTATAGAGTACAAGAGATAATGAATCTAATCCATAAAAGAGTACTACAACTTAGGAACACGTTTAATTCCCATGGAATTAACATGCCCTTCATGCTTATCTTGTCGTAATGGTTTAGTGAGAGGATCTGCTATGTTATTATCTGTAGCAATCTTTTCTATCACTACTTCCTTTTGCTCCACGTAATCTCGGATTAGATGAGCTTTCCGTTGTACATGTCTAGACTTGTTGCTAGACTTTGGCTCCTTAGCTTGGAAGATGGCACCTCTATTGTCGCAATAGATGGTGATCGGGTCATTCGAACTAGGCACTACAGATAGTCCATGTAAGAATTGACGCATCTATATCGCTTCCTTTGTAGCTTCAGACGCGGCATAGTACTCGGACTCGATCGTAGAATCTTTGTAACACTTTGTTTGGAACTCTTCCGATTGATCGCAGCGCCATTAAGAGTAAAAACGAATCCAGACCGAGATTTCGAGTCATCTCGATCCGTTTGGAAGCTAGCATCTCACAGAATCGGTTGCGCATAGCTTTTGAGGGCCTCCATAAGTCAATGCCCAATCTTTAGTCCTCCGTAGGTACTTAAGAATGTTCTTGACAGCCACCCAATGTGATTCACCGGATCTTTGTTGGAATCGACTTGTCATACTCAATGCATATGCCACGTCCGGACGTGTGCATATCATGGCATACATGATTGATCCTATAGCCGAAGCATAAGGAATCCGTGCCATGCGCTCTTTCTCTTCCGGTGTCTCTGGTGCCTGAGACTTGCTCAAATACACCCCTGGAGCCATGGGAAGAAACCCCTTCTTGGAGCTAGTCATGCTGAATCTCTCTAGGACTTTGTCTATGTAAGACTCCTGACTGAGAGATAGCATCCGTCGTGATCTGTCTCGATAGATACGGATGCCTAGAATTCTTTGTGCCTCACCCAGATCTTTCATCTGGAAATGGTTTTTCAACCATACTTTCACCGAAGTTAAGAGAGGTATGTCATTCCCAATCAGGAGTATGTCATCGACATACAATATTAGGAAGACAATCTTGCTCCCACTCGACTTGATATAAAGACATGGTTCCTCGACCGATCGAGTAAATCCATTTTCTTTAATCACTTGGTCGAAGCGATGATTCCAACTCCGAGATGCTTGCTTAAGTCCATAAATGGAACGCTTAAGTTTGCATACTTTCTTAGGATGTTGTGGATCGATGAAACCTTCGGGTTGTACCATGTACAACTCTTCCTCCAAAAAGCCGTTTAAGAAGGCGGTTTTCACATCCATTTGCCAAATTTCATAGTCATGAAAAGCGGCGATCGCTAAGATAATCCGAATGGAACGCAGCATGACTACGGGTGCAAAAATTTCATCGTACTGCAAGCCTGGCACTTGGGTGAAACCTTTAGCAACTAGTCGTGCTTTGTAGATATCTTGTTGACATTCCACAGAATGCTTTATCTTGTAAAGCCATTTGCATTGAAGGGGACGAACCTTAGCAGGTAAGTCAACAAGATCCCATACGTTGTTCTCATACATAGAGTCCATCTCGGATTGCATGGCCTCAAGCCATAGCTTTGAGTCAGAACTAGTCATGGCACCTTTATAGGTTGCGGGTTCACTACTCGTTAAGAGTAGAACGTCATCTATGTCATGTTCCTCGACCATACCAATGTATCTATCTGGAGGAATAGAGACTCTTCCCGACCTCCTAGGTTCCTCAAGAATATTCACCGCAGCCGGGATTGAAGGAATTGGTTCCTCCAATGGTTGCTCGGTATTTGGTTCTGGAATCTCCGACAGGTCGAAGGTTCTATCACTCTTTGCATTCTAGAGAAATTCCTTCTCTAAGAATGTCGCACTAGCCGCAACAAAAACACGTTGTTCGGTTGGCGAATAAAAGTAATGACCAAGTGTTCCTTTAGGATAACCTATAAAGTATGTCTTGACCGATCGCGGGCCGAGCTTATCCTCGTGTCTCCACTTGACATAAGCCTCGCAGCCCCAAACCCGTATAAAGGACAAGTTAGGGACCGTTCCCTTCCATAGTTCATATGGAGTCTTGTCAACAGCTTTAGACGGACTTCGGTTAAGTATTAGAGCGGCTGACAAAAGAGCATAACCCCACAATGAGTCAGGCAACACGGTGTGACTCATCATGGATCGAACCATATCAAGTAGTGTTCGATTTCTCCGTTCGGACACACCATTCAATTGAGGTGTTCCAGGTGGAGTTAACTAGAGGGCAATCCCACAGTCCTTTAGGTGTTGATCAAACTCATGAGAAGGATACTCGCCACCACGATCTGAACGTAGTGTTTTAATCTTTCTACCCAATAGGTTCTCAGACCCTATTCTCGGTATTCTTTGAATTTCTCAAAGGATTCACTTTTATGTTTCATTAAGTAGACATAGCCATATCTACTTAAATCATCCGTGAAAGTGATGAAATACCTATAGCCTTCTCGTGCGGTGATTGACATAGGACCACATACATCCGTGTGTATGAGTCCTAATAGGTCAGCAGCGCGCATTCCAACACCTTTGAAGGAAATCCGAGTCATCTTACCGATGAGACATGATTCACACGTGCCAAATGATTGAAAATCAAAGGCCGAGATAGCTCCATTCTTGATGAGCTGTTTGACGCGTTTCTCATTAATGTGTCCCATACGGCAGTGCCATAGATACGTTTGATCTTTGTCACCAACCTTTAACTTTTTATTCATTACGTGTAATATTTCGGTGGTCTGATCTAAAACATAAATTCCGTTCATGGAGACTGCCTTGCCATAAATCATATCGTGTAAAGAGAAAATGCAAGTATTATTCTCTATTACAAATGAAAATCCAAGTTTGTCAAGTGCAGAAACTGAAATAATGTTTTTGGAAAGACTGGGTACATAATAGGAGTCATATAATGACAACTCAAATCCGCTAGGAAGCTGGATCACATATGTCCCCTTTGAGATGGCAGCCACTCTTGCTCCATTCCCAACACGCAGGTCCACCTCACCCTTTACGAGGGGTTCGATGTTTTGAGCCCCCGCACATGATTACACAGATGAGAACCACAACCAATATCAAGTACCCAAGTTCCGTAACTTGCGTGGTTAATCTCAATCATATGAATAAAAGTAGAAGAAGAAGAAGACATACCAACAGGTTTAACACGACCTGCCTTTAAGTCCTCATGATAAATAGGACATGTACGCCTCCAATGCCCAGTCTTGTGGCAATGATGGCATTCCATGTTTTCATTCTTGCTCTTTGTCGTGCCTGATAATGTGCTCGACTCACCAGGCCCACTTTTACCTGAACCCGACTTCTTGAACTTCGGTTTACCTACTGCTAGGTTTGCCTGAGCTTTGCCCTTACCTTTCCCCTTGTTTGTCACAACGAGAACATCCTGTTTCAAGCTCCCACTGAACTTCATGTCCTTCTCGGTCGTACGAGAAGGAGTGCAGTTCATGGGGACTTTTCTTCAAATCATTCATATAGTAATTCGCTCTAAATTGCGAAAAACCATCGTGGAGTGAGTGAAGCATGCGGTCGATCACAATGTTCTCGCTGATCTTACAATCAAAGGTCTCCAGCTTCTCGACATTCTCAATCATGCTGAGAATGTGTGGGCTAACTGGTTGGCCCTTCTGGAGTCTCGCATCAAAGAAGCGAGTGGTATGCTCATAGGTCACGATTCTCAGTGCTTTCGAGAATTCCTTGGTGAGCGTGGTGAAAATCTTGTTCGCACCATGGGCTATGAAGCGTTTCTGCAAATTGGGTTCCATTGCAAAAATGAGTACGTTTTTAATCGCACCCGCTTCCATACAGAAATCGTTAAACTTGGTGATTTCAGAAGCTCTAGCCGTGGGACTCGGGTTTGCGGGATGGGCTCTAATAGATATTTGAGCTTCCGTCAGCGGCAAAGCATTCCGTAATGCCGCCTCCCGGTCCCGCGAAGTTTGATCCATCATTCTTGATCGAGTAGACCGATTCATCCGATTCATGAAGATCCGAAGCCAGGACTCACGGTCCAATGTGGCACTTGGCATTGGGTTGTCGTAGAACCACCATTTGTTTTTAGCAGTTTAAAAGTTCGTGATCTACACGGAAAAGAAAGAAAAACAAAAACGAAATAAGCAACTCATCGAGGTGATTTAAGTCTATTTAAAATTCATTTTAATCGTGTAGACTCATTGCACTTGTATAATTGATCTCCCTCAAGAATAATACAAGTGATCCCAAGACTCAATTTCCGTAAATTGATAAGCCAACTGTTTAGCTAGTTCTTCCGTAAAAACTCTTGGTCGATAGATTTCTGGAAATCCTATCTATAGTCCACCATAATCACAGGATCGTACGAGTGACCATAGTGTTGAGATAAAATAAGTCAATCGGTTCCAACTTACCCGACGTAGAAGGGGTCATATTATGCCTACCGACGAAGAAGGGACTCATTGGAGTTTGACCTATAAAGACTATTCTCAATTTTTGTTTATACGAGGAAGATCCCATCAACTTAATTATAATTCATATTAAGTGAACGAATAACTAGCGTCTGCGTGAATGAATTAATTTAGGTGATGGCTTAAAATCATGTGACATAAGAATGTCAAAGAAAACTAACTCGTGACCTCTATATGTGTCAGTTTTCATGCAATAATTAGGTGGTTTGGTTTTTAGGCGGAAAATGATGCATACTATCGTTGCGATAAAATAAATAAATGAATGCAATACGTAAATAAAAATTCCTAGTGTGGCCTATCCTAGTAAAAAGAACATAATACAACTTTGGAATCCACCGTTGGACCCGAAAAGCTTGTCTTGATGTTCCATCTTTGTCCAAGTAGCGGGAGTGTGCATCCGGTCTCCTTCTTTAGTCTTCTCAAAATTACAATTAAAATTTACAAAATATAAACCTATTTACATTCTAAATAAAAAACTGTAATTAAAAGAAATAAAGGGAGATACGAGATCTCAAAATACAACCAAGACCGTGTTCCATCATTACGGTAACACGTTCTACTAAGGCCACACTAAGTTACAACCGTTTGCAAAAATAAATAAATACGTAATTAAAAACATTCAAAAATCAAAAACGATAAATAAAATGCATCAACTAAAATTTAAATTTATTCGTGACATAATTCCGTAATTATGTTAAATTTATCCAAACCACCAAAGACAATTAAAATTATATGACAAAATCGCTTTAGTCAAGTTAATTTTAATCCGAGATAATCCGTTACTATAAATCGTTTTAAAGTAACTTAATTTTACGTGGGTGAACCGTTTCACTATCAAGCGAGAGCATAAAACCGTTTTATGCAATAAAAGGCCGGGAAAAAAAAACCAAAATTTTTTTTTTTTTTTTTTTTTCGTCACTGCTGGGCGTGAACAGTACCCAGAAATTTTTTTTTTTTTTTTTTAAATGCTGAAATTGCCGAGTGCATCAAAAAGCCAAAAAAAAATTTATACGGCTCAAAATCGTGAGCAACAAAAGATCAAAACAAAACGGTTTGATAAAACACAATTGCAATTTTAATCTAATCCGTATAGAAATCAAATTACAATTGTTACATCTTCAACATATTGCAATAATTATCGGTTAAAATTACAACATGTGAAGAATGATTGAAAACAAGAGATCGAACGATCTAACAAAAATGTGTGGCACGCAAATCAATGCAAAAACAGGAAAAACGGGCCGTGATACATGAAGGCCACACGGTTTTCCAAAAAAACTTGGCCGATACAAAAAAATTGCCACACGAAATTTTATGCAATCATTTTGATAGATCTTTAACATATTGCGATGAATATCGATTACAAAACAATATGCAAAGATCAAAATGAAAACAAAACAAAAGACAACCATCACCGTGTATACAAGACACGGATCCCAAGGCACAAAACAAACAAAAAAAACGCAGCAATTAAAAATTGCCGAGAAAAAAAATTGCAGCCGTGACATTTTTTTTGAACAAAAATTCATCGATTCAGAAATCGTTTGATGAAAATCACATAGAAAAATTTACGTAACCTGGCTCTGATACCACTTGTAGGGTAATATCCGTATAAGACCCTTTAAATTTAAGGATTATAACGTAAATTTAATATGTGAAACATGGTCATAAACGAAAAACATAATGAAACGATAAAGATTAAGTAATAACCTCCGGTCCTAGAGCAATTCGGCAATGAGAGATCAAAGTAGATCTCCTCCTAATTGTTGCACCCAAGAATGTCCGAGAAATGCCCTTGTGCTAGAATGAATCCTCTAATTGCCTTGCAATATTGAGAGGATTATTTTGTGAGTTTTGCTTAGATGAGAGATCTAGGTTTTAGAGAAAATTGATCTCCAAAACCCTAGTTGTTTTTCAAATGAATTAGCATTAGGTTACAAAAGAGAGAGAGCTCTCTTTTGTCTATCCCATTCGGCCAAAACCGAGTCCAAGGGAGAGGAATGGGCTTTCATTTCCTCTTCATCTTAACTCGTAGTCCGACATGTAATTCGCTAAGTGTATATGACGCGGTTTCATTATAAACTGTCATCGGTTATCGGAAATTAAGGCATCAACTAATAATACGGGTTAGTTGAATTATTAATACATGTCCGACAAAGACAATATTGTATAATTATATTCAATATACATTTAATTAAATATAAATCGCTTTATATTTAATTTACTTAATTAATCGCTTAATCCGCCTTTAGCCATTATTATTTAATCCGCATTAAATAAAATATCTCAACATCACATTTTGACTAATTATTAGTCAAATAACTCAGACTAACTGGTTAGTCAAAATTGGCATCTACATGACTGTATTTTCATACCGTCACATCTCTTAAACGTATCCTATAGGTGTGACTTTTAGGGACCAGTTGATCACCGCCATCTGTATGACAATAACGTCAAACTTATCTAGCAAGCCAACCGTTATTGATAAACGTGGACCAACTGATTATGATACAAAAGTATACCCTTTGATCCTTTTAGAGATTTATAAGTCCTTGCACTAACTGTAAAGGACACCAGCCCCAACACAACAATCTATGCACTGACCCTGAGGAGATTCAGAAAGCTTTTGAGGCTTACTATATCAATTTGCTGGGGACTTCTACTCCTGTTACTGTAACACCCCCTCATACCAAGGTACCTTACCAGGACCACCCCAGCATGAAAGGCTGTTACCATATCGGTTGCCTGAGGTTAGTACATACCAAAAGCAACAGTCCCAAACACATTTATTAAGATACGGTAAGGTATTAAAAGTTATAATGTTCCGAAATCCAAAAATGTAAAACCAAATGCTATCAAATACAAAACAAATGCTAAGACTCATGATGGTGATACTAAATCTCGCATGACGACTCTCCCATAACCGCCCCAAGCTCACCAAATGCATTACCTATCACAGCCTGCTCACCATCTCCGAATGGATCAGCGCAGATTTTACAAAACAACAACGGGGTCAGTACTGCTCAATTAAAATAAGACAAGGCACAAGTAACAAGCTGATCATCCTCCATCCTCAGTCTCCCGATCTCACACAGTAACCGACTACACACCAAAGTTTGTAGCCCTGCCAGACTACCCATCGCAACAGGTAGTGCACGCCACCAGTGGGGGGACCGCAGCCAAACCCTACCAAAATCCCGCTCATCAACGAGCGATAACCCTGTCCCTTAATGTGCACATCCCCTCCCATGATGGGTTCCACGGAGGGTGAACTAGGGCGTGAAGCGACCCGGCCCCCGCAAGTCAGTCCACCAGAACCAACACAACAACATCACAACCACCACCACAACACCAACACTCCAATGATCAGCAGAAACGGGCATACACAATACAATTACATCTTAAATCAATTAACAGTAACTGAGTAGGGAAACCCTACCTTAGTAACAACAACAGTGAAGAGAATTAAGCAACTAGAACGGCTCCTCTACGAAGTCTTCGCCTAAACAATAATCACATAACACAATTACTAATTGCAAAACCCCATTTCCCCCAATACATGATAAAAGACGACCCTAGAAAATAATCAACAACAATCAAGGAGATAAAGACTTACCGACGGAGGAATAAAGGATTGAATGTGATTGCTACGATCATCCACACACACAGAGAAGAGATTCGGAGTTTATATTCTCGGTTGAGTACCAGCCTATAAAATCCATAGTATTACAGTCTTCCCCCCTTAAAAAGAACTTTGTCCCCGAAGTTCACACTCTACCCAAAACAAACACAACAAAACGACCTCCCGACACAACATACCAACAATATACTAGCACAAAACATCACAAATCCCAAGTAACCCGACTCAAACTACCCCAAAAACACACATGCGACCATCTCCTACCCCCGTAAAAAGACAACGGTTACGTCCCCGTAACCAACCATACCTGATAAAAAAGGTTAGGAAAACGCTCTCGCATAGCCTCTTCTGGTTCCCATGTGGCCTCTTCCACATTATGATTGGACCAAAGTACCTTGAGTAAAATGGTCTCACCATTCCTTGTCTTGCGTACTTTGCGGTCTAGGATCTCCTTAGGAACCTCAGCATAGGACAAGGACTCATCAAGCTCGATATTCTCAACTTCAAGTACATGTGACGGGTCACTCACACACTTCCGGAGCTGTGAAACATGAAAGACATTGTGGACTCTATCCAAAGCTGCTGGCAAGGCTAACTTGTAGGCTACCTTGCCTGTGAGATCCAAAATCTCATAAGGACGTATAAACTTCTGGCTCAGCTTGCCTTTCTTTCCAAATCTCATCACTCCTCGCATAGGTGACACTTTCAAAAGGACCTTGTCACCTACTGCGAACTCTATGTCTCTACGGTGCAAGTCGGCATAACTCTTCTGACGATCTTGAGCTTCTTTCATCTTTAGATGAATTAACCGAACTTGCTCAACCATATCCTACACAGCTGTGGTCCTAAAACCACAGCCTCTGAACTGTCGTCCCAACAAACTAGACTTCGGCACTTCCGACCATAGATAGCCTCAAAAGGTCCCATCCCGATACTAGTATGATAAATGTTGTTATAAGAAAACTCAATCAGATCAAGCCTATCCTCCCAGCTTCCCCCAAACTCCATGACACATGCTCTCAACATGTCGTGCAAGGTCTTGATAGTCCTCTCAGTCTGACCATCAGTTGCAGGATAAAAAGCGGTGCTCATCATCAAGGTAGTACCCATCAATTCCTGCAGTTGTTGCCAAAACTTAGATATAAACCTTGCATCACGATCCGATACTATATCATTAGGTATACCATGTAACCGAACCACATGTCTCCTATAACCCAAGGCTAGCTGCATCTTGGACCAAGTATCCTTCATAGGAACAAAATGAGCTGACTTTGTCAACCGATCAACAATTACCCAAATCATGTTATTACCTTGCTGTGACCTAGGTAATCCAACCACAAAGTCCATAGAGATCGACTCCCACTTCCACTCAGGTACTTCCAAAGATTGAATCTTACCTTGTGGTCTCCGCTGCTCACCCATGACCCTCTGACAGGTCAAACACTTAGCCACGAACTCAGCTACATCCCTCTTCATGTTTGGCCACCAGAAAGTCTTCTTAAGGTCTTTATACAGCTTATCACCACCGGGGTGAACCGAATAAGGAGTACAATGAGCCTCTGTCAGGATCACTTTCCTCAAATCTGCATCATCAGGAACACACAATCTCCCATCAAAACGAACACTCCCATCTGCGTGGATAGAAAACCTGGAAACTGTGGCACTCTCCAATCTAGACTTCCACTCTTGGATCTTAGGATCAAGCTCTTTCTTACTCTTGATGTTCTCATACAAATTCGGCTCGATCGTCAAATCCCCGATGGCATCCCCTTTCCTTATCATAAAGATCCCCATCTTAGACATCGCATCCCTTAGCTTTAGCAAAGACATAGCTGTACATAGCGAATGAACGCTCTTCCTACTCAGAGCATCTCCAACAACATTAGCCTTACCCTCGTGATAAATGATCTCCATATCGTAGTCCTCGATCAGCTCCATCCATCGTCTCTGTCGCATATTAAGCTCTTTTTGAGTGTAGATATACTTTACTCTTATGATACGAAAACACCTTAAAGGTTGCCCCATAAAGGTAGTGCCTCCAAATCTTAAGAGAAAAATAACTACACCCAGTTCTAGATCATGAGTAGGGTAGTTCTCCATGTATGGCTTCAGCTACCTCAAAGCATAAGCTATAACCTTCCCTTCCTGCATCAACACACAACCTAGACCATTCTTTGAAGCATCGGTATATAATTCAAAGTTCTCACATCCCTCTGGCAAATCTAGAATAGGAGTTGTGGTCAAACGCTCCTTTAAGGTGTGGAACGCCGTCTCACAACTCTCATCCCAAAAAAATATGGTCTCCTTCCTCATCAACGCAGTCATAGGTCGTGCTATGGTGGAAAAGTACTTCACGAACCTCCTGTAGTAGCCAGCAAGGCCCAAGAAACTCTGAACCTCAGCAACACTCTTTGGTGATTCCCACTTAGTCACAGCCTCAATCTTGCTAGGATCCATGGATACTCCCTTCTTAGATATGACATGACCCAGAAAAGCTACCTCTTCTAACCAGAACTCACACTTTGATAACTTGGCATAAAGCTGGTTCTCTCTCAGAGTCTACAAAATGATCCTTAGGTGCTCCTCATGTTCATCCTTAGTCTTAGAGTAGACTAAGATATCATCAATGAAGACAACCACGAACTTATCCAAAAACGGACTGAAAATCCGATTCATCAGATCCATGAAAGCTGTTGGTGCATTAGTCAAACCAAAAGGCATTACCACATACTCATAGTGGCCATAACGGGACCGGAAAGCTGTCTTTGGAATATCCTTATCCGCTATCCTCAATTTGTGATAACCTCACCTCAAGTCGATCTTAGAGAACACTCTTGCTTCACTCAGCTTATCAAACAAGTCATCAATCCTAGGCAAAGAATACTTGTTTTTCACTGTAACACGGTTAAGCTGCATGTAGTAGATACATAGCCTCATGCTCCAATCTTTCTTCTTCACAAACAAATTTGGAGCTCCCCATGGCGACACACTAGGCCGGATATACCCCTTGTCTAACAGCTCATGTAACTATTTCTTCAACTCAGCTAGTTCCTTAGGTGCCATACGATATGGTGCTTGCTTTAGATATAGGGCATGTTCCCGGTTTAAGCTCCACGTTGACGTCAACATCTATCTTTGGCTGCAACTCCGGTATCTCTTCAGGAAAAACATCATCAAACTCTCCCACCACAGGTATATCAGCAGCTGTCTGAGGCTCTATTCAACGATCTCTCAGTTGAGAAAGAATCAAGGGGTACATCTTCCTCAAGCATGACTTTAAGGTCATTACCGCTATGAATTTACACTTAGGTCTCACAACAAACCCCTTATAAGACACCCTTATACCCCTGGGACTCTTTAAAGACACTTTCTTTTGCCGACAATCAATCTTGGCATCATACTTACCCAACCAATCCATCCCGACAATCACCTCAAACCCATCCATAGGAAACTCTAGCAAGTCTACCGGTAAATATACCCCTCCGACCAACATAGACACTCCCTTGTACAACTTAACACATGACACTGACTCCCCGGAAGGTATAAACACCTCGTCCTTTACAAGTTCAAACTCTCCTAAACCAATAGACAAAGCATGACTCCTAGACACAAAAGAGTGTGTTGCCCCCGAGTCAAACAAAATAAAACACGGTACATTATGAACAAGAAAGGTACCGGTAACTACATGTGCATCGTTCTGAGCTTCTTGCTTATCCATCATGAAGAGCTTCCCACTGCTTTTCTGGCCTCCCCCTTGAACCGAAGCATTAGAAGTGCTCGTCTTGGTTGCCGAATCCTGGGTGACAATGTTGTTCGGGCGCTGATATGATCCTCCACTGTTGCGTTTAAAACCGCCATTATTGTTGTGTCCACCACGGTTACTCCATGGTCCACCCTGCCGATTACTAGCAAAGCTCTGACTCGGACCCTGTGAGAAGTTCCCCTGAAAAGTTCCCGAGCCAACTCCGGTATTGGCACTCGTGCAGTCTCGCCTCTTGTGGCCTATGCCACCATAGTTATAGCATGACAGGTTGGAGTTGTCACTCACACTCTGACCACCACCTCCACCCCATCCTCGAGATCCTCTAGAGAAACCAGCCCCTCAGAAAAAGCCTTGGCTTGGTTGAAGTTGCCCTTCTTGTTACCCGACTGATTGTTGTTCCCACAATCAGCCTTTCTCTTCTCAGCAGCAATCCTCTCTGTAGCTTCCTTGGAGAGATCTGCCATTCTCTCAGCTTGACCAGCCCTCAGATACACGTCCCCGAGATCAGTGATGACTCCAGCTGGTAAACGGTTCATGATCTTAGCTGACAAACCTCTCTCAAAGCGAAGAGCCAAACCCTTCTGCCCTAGCTGCATGTCCTCAGCATAACGAGACAACTAAAGGAACCGGTGATAGTACTCTGTGACGGTCATATCATCGGTCATAGTGAAGGAATTGAACTCAGATCTCAACTTGTGATGGATATACTCCGGCACAAACTGCTCCCTCATAGCGCTCTTCAGACCCGACCATGGTATAGCCCCAAAACCCTCAGCCTGGTAGTACGCTCTGGCATCCTCTTTGACATTTTGCAACCACACAGCGGCCTCCCCCCTCAGGTAGTGCACTACCTGCTAACCTATCATATCTTGCGGACACTTGACCACTTCCATGAGACTTTCCATCTCACGATGCCAGTTCTCGAGCAACTTAGGTTACCCAACGCCCTCATAGGTAGGTGGGTTAAAGCGGGCGATGATGATGCTAAGTTGGGTAGCATCCACAGGTTTCTCTTCCCCCTTTCCCACGTTCTTGAGAGCCTCAAGAAGAGCCTCTTGTTGCTCGATCATACGAGCAATCTCATCTATTGTTATCTCAGAAGCTTGAATTTGCGCGGCAGTTGTTTTTGGCGGCATTTTGAGTTGATAAGAAGTAAAGAAACGTAAGCACAAAAGCCAACGACCCAAAATGTAGTTGAACCTCCGCCAAAGAAGCACTCGGCCGAGCATATAGCAATACTCGGTCGAGTAAGGACTACTCGGTCGAGTATCACTGACACTCGGTCGAGTAGTCGACTCCAGTAGCCAACTTCAAATTCAAAAGAAACATACTCGGTCGAGTATAAGCCATACTCGGCCGAGTATGCCCTACTCGGTCGAATACACCTAATTACTCGGTCGCGTAAACACATCCAGCAGCCATTGCTACTCACTGCCAAACAACACTCGGTCGAGTGCCTGGTTACTCGGCCGAGTACCCTCTACTCGGTCGAGTACCCACCCTGCTCGGCCGAGTCATGCCAAAACGAGCTACAAACAGTACGAAAATGCATCCTATCATGTTTTCTACCCAAAATAAAACACATTACGTCATGAATCTGAAAACCACATAGTAAACACGTAACGTGCCAATCACTTTCATGCCGAAATTGTTTTCAATTAAATTCGCATAACAATTTCATCATGCCTTTCTACCAATTCTCAATGTCCTTCCCAAATTCCACACTTTACACTTCCTATCACATGTTCCAAGCATTCGATTTCAACACACGACACACATATATTCAACAAACACACGACACATTCCCCCCGTGACCGGCTTGAGTTCGTGAGGGCCATAATGCGACTCCGGGACGTCTCCAGAGTCTTTGCGGTAGCTCCAAACAACTCTCCCGGGTTCATTTTATTTAGACTCCCAAAGTTTATTGGGTACATTTGTTTTATGTGTCGGAATCGTCGGCTCTGATACCACTTTGTAACACCTCCTCATACCAAGGTACCTTACCAAGACTACCCCAGCATGAAAGGCTGTTACCATCTTGGTTGCCCGAGGTTAGTACATATCAAAAGCAACAGTCCCACACACATTTATTAAGATACGGTAAGGTATTAACAGTTAGAATGTTCCAAAATCCAAAAATGTAAAACCAAATGCTATCAAATACAAAACAAATGCTAAGACTCATGATGGTGATACTAAATCTAGCGTAACGACTCTCCCATGACCGCCCCAAGCTCACTAAATACATTACCTGTTACAACCTGCTCACCATCCCCAAATGGATCACCGCAGATTTTACAAAACAACAACGGGGTCAATACTGCTCAATTAAAATAAGACAAGGCACAAGTAACCAGCTGATCATCTTTCATCCCCAGTCTCCCGATCTCAAATAGTAACCGACTACACACCGAAGTGTGTAGCCCTGCCAGACTACCCATCGCAACAGGTAGTCCACGCCGCCAGTGGGGGACCGCAACCAATCCCCACCAAAATCCTGCTCATCAATGAGCGATAACCCTGTCCCTTAATGTGCACATCCCCTTCCGTGACGGGTTCCACAGAGGGCGAACTAGGGCATGAAGCCACTCTGGCAAGTGACTCCACCACAACCAACACAACAACATCACAACCACCACCACAACACCAACACTCCAATGATCAGCAGAAACGGGCTTACACAATAAAATCACATCTTAAATCAATTAACAATAGCTAAGTAGGGAAACCCTACCTTAGGAACAACAACAGTGAAGAGAATCAAGAAACTAGAACGGCTCTTCTATGAAGTATTCGCTTAAACAATAATTACATAACAAAATTACTAATTTCAATGTTGGAATAAGTGTCCTCTTACAATAATGCGATCACAACTGTTGATCATAATGATCATATGTTCAAATCTCATTTCAAGAATACATGTGGGAAGTAATATTTTATAGTCAACTGGTCCACACATATCGGTAATGATTGGCTGACTAGAGTTTGACATTACTGTCGTGCGACGGTGGTGATCAGTTGATCCCCTTAGGTCATACCTATAGGGAAATACTCTTAATTGATTATTTAATTAATCGTATGCCGATATGAGTTAATTAAATTGCTTAAAATTGACAGATGATCTTGTGAGTAAAGTTAACGTGTCTTATTGTAATCTGATTAAATTAGATACGGTCTAAGTAATCGAATATTTTTATTACTTAGATTAAAATATTGTTTACGAAATAATTGAAATAGAATGAATAATTAATTATAAATACAAGTTGTTGTAGTTTATAATTGTATGACCCATTTTGGTACAAGTAATTGTGAATTACAAATTATTTTTGTATGTGACATATTTAATTAATATGATGATTTTTAATATGTTAGAAATGCATTATAATGTAACATGTCTTGTAACATGTCACAATTGACAAATGACAAAAATAAAATGGACTACCATTTTTTGGGATAACCGGTTTTATGAAGGGAGTAATGGGGTTGTGTTTTTATATTTTAAATGACTAAAAACAAAATGATTACCTACCTAATAGTAGCCATGCAAACCTATTTTCTTGGGTATAAAATGAGCATCATGCATTGGCTCCCCTTCCCCCATGGCCACCGGTTTTCTAAGAGAAAAGATAGAGGGTTTTTTCCTCTAATTATTCATTCAGAACTTAATATATGTTTTCTAGTGTAAGAAAATTAAATACTCTTTACAATTTGTGAAACATTTTAGAAAAATAAAAACCTCACAAAACTCTTCTCTCTTGACCGAAATAAGAGAGAACAAATTAATTTTTGTGTCAAATTTTAAGTAAGACTAATATTATTACTAGTTCATAATAATATTGGTTATTAAGAGTATTCTTTGGGTATATGCTTTTGGGAGAGGTTCTAATTTGAACATTGTTCATCCATTGTTGGAAAGCTCAAGAACTAACAAGAAGGAGATCTTGTTGGTGCCCAAATGGCCAGAAATAAGATGGTGAGAAATCGATTTTTCCATCTCCTTTTATTAAGTTTGCATGCATAAGATCTTGTATTTATTTTATGACTAAATAAATTAATTCATATATGAATATGTATACTTATGAGATTAATGAATCTTAACAAGCAATATCATGAGCCTTAGGTTGTTTGCATGCAAATCGGTTTATGGTTTTTCCGAGTTATAAGATTAACATACAAAACTAATTAATTTGGATTTATGAAGATAAACCTATAAATAACCTTGCATGTTAAATTTTATGGTCCTAAAATGTATTTGGGATATTTTGGTTTATTTATGGATTTTATTGTTCATTGTATATATTATTGGCATTAAAATGTGATTTTTTATATAAAAATGTCATTTTTGGACGAAAAATAGCTAAACTTCGAATTTTTCTGTGATTTTTGGATATGTGTTCACATATATTATCTACTGTTGGCCTGTAAATTTTCATGTTAAAATAAGTTGTTTTGCTTGAAATATGAATTTTATAACTTAAAATCGTATTTAAATGGGTAAATAGGTTAATATGAGTTATATTTCAAATCCAGTCATGGAAATTTAGTATGTTTCCACATGTAATTTTACAAGATGTGTGTAAAATATTTGGCTATAATGAAGTTTTTTTGCATGATTTATGAATTTTTGATGAAAAATAACATAAATAGTGACTATAATTAGTAATAATGCTAAAACATACTTCATGACTAAAGGAAAAACGTCACATGTTGCATTTTATCATATATTTCATATCTAAAAGTGAAAAGTTGATGAAAATAATTTTTCTCATATTTTAATGGTCATATTTGTTAAAACCGATAAACCGCAACATTGTTTTTCTCGATAAATTTTTCGAAATATGTAACCTAAGTTTTGAACATTATGAGTGTCATGGTATTTTTTCCAGAATGTTCATGAGTTTAAATTTCAAATTTTGAAATTATTTTAAATTTTTATGATTTAATTTGAAGTTTATAGCATAATTTTGTATTTTTGGGTCCATTGATGAACAATATTAAGAAATCAAGTTGAATTATTGTCAAAATATTAGTGAAGACTAAGTTTTGAGTCCTAAGATGGTTAGGGTAATTAACTTGTACATAAATATGAATTTATGTAATTATTGTGATTTTAATAAGTTATAATCACGCAAATCCATAAAAACCGATAAATATACTATATTGGCTCTTAAAGGCGATTTAGCATAAAAGTAAGCATGTTCATACATATTATAATGCTGCATTTTCTTTATCATTGTCATATTTTTATTTTATATAATTTTTGAATTATGTAATTTTACTTAGTATGACCTTAGTTTTAATTGGTATTACCCAAAATGTATTGGAATATCGATTCGGTTGTAATTATTGTGATCTTGTATCACCGTTTTATAATTTAATAGATTTATTTTTATTTTTAATTACAAATGTATAATAGGAAATTATGTAATTAATTTTGTAATTTAATTATTCCGGAGTTCCTTGAAGACGGTGCCATTCGAGAAGACGGTCCATCAAGATTGTGTTGCCTCGAGATGCGTGCCAAGACCGAAGATCAATGGACCAAAGGAGTTGGTTTCCGAATTTGTAATAGTTTATTAAATTTACTATTTTAGGAAGGTCATACTAGGATTTTATTTATACTTTGCATTTTATTTATATGTTGCATGTATCGCTAAATCACCATAACTAAACATGCATATTAAATCGAGTTTATCGACCGTGTCAATTACAATTATCGTAGTTCACCGCTTTAGTTCACTTAAAACGTGATAGATAATAAACGGACATAACCTCTCGCTAAAAATAAACAATTGAGACTTAGCCTTACCAAAAAGTAGAAACCATGAAAACTTATTTCATGAGGGAGTGCGCTCGGCCACACCGGGGTACAAACCTTGTTACGTAGGGGAAGTGGGTGATAAATGTCTATCCACCGAATTCATATTGATGAGTGTTGTATCGCCAAAGCGTGCCAAGTTAATGTGAATTTGGATCATGGACACATTTATTCGAAATTTGGGTTGAACTCAACAAAAGTATTCTCGACCATAGCCGGATGTGTTTTGGGCTAAAGATAAATATTAATGTAATTTTATCGACCAAGAGTTCTAAAAGTAGAATCAATTAAAGAGTTAATCCCCCGATTTATATTGATAAGGGATTAATCGGCTACACCGTTCCCAAGTTAATATGAATTTGGATCTTGGAATCATTTATAATAGTTGGGTAGAGGTCACTATATAAATGCTCATATCTTGTTAAATTATTTACAAGTATGATTAAAAAGACAAATGTTAATATTTCCTTTTCCTCCATACTTGTAGTTCATTACAATGAATCCATCAAACGCTACTACACTGATAACTATTCAGTCTTGCCACAATGTTTTTGACGATGTTTGCTTCAACAATGATTTTGACACTACTAGAGAACTTCATTTTGGGATAGGTTCGGATGGAAACCTTAACTTCATCACCTCTTCTAAACCACCTACTACTACAAGATCTCTTGTGAGCCGGTCTCAGGAAGACCGCCTCATAAAATCTATAGGATCTTTATCTTTGGAAGAGAAAGATGCCAAAACTTGTGGGAGCTCAAGCAATCAAGCTCTTTCTTCTAAGGGCAAAAGGTTCAAGAATAAGGGAAAGAATGGGAAAAACTTCAAGGAAGTTGAAGATGAATGTCATTATTGCTATGGCATGGGACATTGGCTTAGGAATTGTCCTATATATTTGCGAAATATAAAGGAAGGAATCATTGTTCCAAAAGGTAAAATTCCTAAGGAAATTTATGTTATTGATGTAAATTATACTTCCACTACGACATGGGTACTGGATACCGGTTGTGGTTCTCACCTTTGTAATCATTTATAGTGGCTAAGAGACGTGAAGAGGCTTAGCAAAGGAGATGTGGATCTACGCCTTGGAAATGGAGCTCGAGTAGCGGCCGAATCCAAGGGGACTTATGTATTAGGTTTGCCTACTGGATTTGAATTGTATTTACATAATTGTTTTTATGTGCCTACACTTTCTAAAAACATTATTTCTATCGCCATGTTAGACATGGACGGTTTTTGTTTTGTCATAAAAAACAATCGTTGTATTATTTCTAAGAACGAATTGGTTATAGGCCAAGCTCCTTCCATTAATGGCATTTACATTTTAGAAACCTCGAATCCAACTAATGACATCTACAACATTCAATCAAAGAAACTAAACTCAAGTGATCCAAATGAATCGTTCATTTGGCATTGTCGATTAGGTCACATAAACGAGAATCGCATCAAAAATTAATTTCGACTAATGTGATTACACCATTTGATTATCAATCATATGGAACATGCGAATATTGTCTTCTTGGCAAGATGACTCGTAATCCTTTTAGCGTTAATGGAACACGAGCTAGTGAACTATTGGGACTCATACATACCGATGTGTGTGGACCAATGAGTATCACCGCTCGAGGAAATTATGACTACTTCATAACCTTCACCGACGACTTGAGTAGATATGGGTATATCTATTTAATGAAACATAAGAGTGAAGCTTTTGAGAAATTCAAGGAATTTCAAAATGAAGTAGAGAACCAATTGAACAAAAAGATAAAAGCACTACGATCCGATCGTGGTGGAGAATATCTTAGCCATAAATTCGATTCACACTTGAAAGGTTGTGGCATAATATCACAACTATCTCCACCCGGAACACCACAACTCAATGGTGTTGCCGAAAGGAGAAATCGAACCCTACTAGATATGGTTCGATCAATGATGAGTCAAACCGAGCAACCAAACTTGTTTTGGGGATTTGCAATCTAAACCGCAATTAGATCTTTGAATAATAGTCCCACGAAGGCTACCGTAAAAACCCCATATGAGATGTGGACGGGAAGGGTTCCTAATATATCCTATATGAAGATTTGGGGATGTGATGCTTACGTCAAGGCAAAGATCGACAACAAGCTTGCCCCAAGATCCGAAAAATGCATCTTTGTAGGTTACCCCATGACCTCTCGAGGATACTACTTCTACAAACCTCAAGAAAACAAAGTGTTTGTGTCTTGCGAGGCTGTCTTCTTAGAAAGGGAATTTATTTCTAAGAGACAGAGTGGGAGAAATTTTGAACTTGATGAAGTTCAAGAGCCACCAACCGAGGTAGAGACGCAAGAAGATGCTCCTTCGTCGTCTAGCGCGGTTGTCCCTCCTCCACTAAGAAGAACGGGCCGAGTTTCACGCCATACCGATCGATATGTGGGACTTATCGAAGAAGATGGAACACTCGATGTGTTGCTTTTAGAAAGTGATGAGCCCGCAACCTACAAAGCCGCAATCTCTAGTCCCAATTCCTCCTTATGGCTTTAAGCCATGAAGTCTGAGATGGATTCTATGCATGAAAACCAAGTTTGGAACTTGGTGGATTTGCCTGTAGGGGCAAGACCTCTTCAATGCAAATGGATTTTCAAGGTCAAGAATGGCATAGAAGGACACGATGATGTCTACAAAGCTAGGCTAGTCGCAAAAGGATTTACCCAAGTCCAAGGTCTTCATTATGATGAAACCTTCGCCCCCATAGCCATGTTAAGATCCATACGGATTTTGTTAGCGATTGCCACATTTCATGATTATGAAATATGGCAAATGGATGTCAAAACCGCTTTTCTAAATGGGCATTTAGAAGAGGAGGTGTACATGATACAACCCGAAGGTTTTGTTGATTCTAAAAATCCTAACAAAGTATGAAAACTTAAGAGATCCATTTATGGACTTAAGCAAGCATCAAGAAGTTGGAATCATCGTTTCGATCATGTGATAAAAGATAATGGTTTCACTCGAACTGTTGAGGAACCATGTTTATACATGAAATTTAGTGGGAGCAATGTTGTGTTCCTAATCTTGTATGTCGATGACATACTGCTCATTGGAAATGACATTCCGATGTTGTCTTCGGTTAAGAAGTGGTTAGGTAACCACTTCAAAATGAAGGATTTAGGAGAGGCACAACGCATATTAGGTATCCGGATCCATAGAGATAGATCCAATAGGATATTGGCACTAAGTCAAGAATCTTATGTTGATAATATTCTTCGACGTTTCAGCATGGACAAATCCAAAAGGGGATTGGTACCTATTGTAAGTGGGACAATATTGAGCAAGTCTCAATCGCCCACCGAACCCCATGATGTTGAACGCATGAAGTTGATCCCTTATGCTTCCGTTGTTGGATCAATCATGTACTCCATGATATGCACACGTCCTGATGTCTCGTATGCCTTGAGCATGACGAGTAGATATCAAGGAAATACAGGTGAGAGTCACTGGATAGCCGTCAAGAACATCCTTAAGTACTTGAGAAGAACTAAGGATTATATCTTAGTGTTTGGAGGAGACACTGAGCTATGTGTTAATGGTTACACATACTCAAGTTTTCAAATGGGTAGAGATAACATGAAATCACAAGCCGGTTTTTTTTTCATGCTCAATGGTGGTGCTGTTAGCTGGAGAAGCTTCAAGGAAGCTGTGACTGCGGATTCAACTATGGAGGCTGAGTACATTGCAGCATCAGAAGCTGCTAAGGAAGCTGTATGGATTAGGCAATTCACGGAAGTTCTAAGAGTAGTACCTACCACCAATGATCCCATCATTCTCTATTGTGATAATAGTGGGTCGATCTTCCAAGCCAAATAGCCAAAGTCTAGTAATAGATCTAGACATGTACTTAGAAAATATCATGTAATTAGAGATTTCATTGAACGAAAGGAAATTGCGATATGTAAGGTTGAGACAGATGATAACATAGCTGATCCTTTCACCAAGCCTTTATCGCAGGCTAAGCATGATGGACATGTTGCGTCCATGGGACTTAAACACATGCCAGTTTTATGTTAGATTTTGATATGAAATAAAAGAGTTGTTTTATTTGCTCATTTGCAATATCACATTTGTCTTTTATTTTTCCATTACTTTGTCATATTCAAATGGGTTATGGAGACAAGATTGAACCCCATTAAACTGAACTAAATTGACATAGTAATCGCCCATAGTCACTTGTATGAGGTGACGTCTCGAAGTGACTAGAGTGTAATGCGATTGATGGCAAGTTCAAATGCAATAGAGTCATATGAGAATGACTAGTCGATCACATTGTTAGGAACACTTTGTCGGGCTAATGACCGCTTATAGAGTTCTGGTAAATTTATATAGCCTGGTCGTGGCGAGAGCTACTATAGTATTCTAATGAGTCGATTCTTTTGACTAAAGATTGTTCGCCTAAGATGGCACAGCTTCAGATTAACTTTGATTTATGTTACTACGACCTTCGTAAATGGGGTCAAATGGGCATATTTTGGGTAATGATGGCTCTGGCTAGTCGAAGGGGATAGTACGATATGAATTATCCACCCCTTGTCAGGATTAAAACAATATCTCAAGGCCACTCGAGGAGTAATGAACTGGAAATGTGTGGCCACACTCGGAAGGTATCTATGGTAGATAATTCCGGTCAATTAGTTATTCTCCAGATCGAGGAAACCACTCTCGATATGATCACTTGCAAGTACGACCCGAAAGACACCTTGCATTGAGTGGGAGATAGTAATAGGACAAGAGAATTGGTGACGCACACATGTCGAGGACAAGTGGGAGATTGTTGGAATAAGTGTCCTCCGACAATAATGCGATCACAACTGTTGATCATAATGATCACATGTTCAAATCTCATTTTAAGAATACATGTGGGAAGTAATATTTTACAGTCAACTGGTCCACACATATTGGTAATGATTGGCTGACTAGAGTTTGACATTACTGTCGTGCGATGGTGGTGATCAGTTGATCCCCTTAGGTCATACCTATAGGGAAATACTCTTAATTTATTATTTAATTAATCGTATGCCGATACGAGTTAATTAAATTGCTTAAAATTGACGGATAATTTTGTGAGTTAAGTTAATGTGTCTTATTATAATGCGATTAAATTAGATACGGTCTAAGTAATCGAATTATTTTATTACTTAGATTAAAATATTGTTTACGAAATAATTGAAACAGAATGAATAATTTATTATAAATACAAGTTGTTGTAGTTTATAATTGTATGACCCATTTTGCTACAAGTAATTGTGAATTACTAATTATTTTTGTATGTGAAATATTTAATTAATATGATGATTTTTAATATGTTAGAAATGCATTATAATGTAACATGTCTTATAACATGTCACATATGTCGCAATTGACAAATGACAAAAATAAATGAACTACCATTTTATGGGATAACCGGTTTTATGAAGGGAGTAATGGGGTTGTGTTTTTATATTTTAAATGACCAAAAACAAAATGATTGCCTACCTTATAGTAGCCATGCAAACCTATTTTCTTGGGAAGAAAATGAGCATCATGCATTGGCTCCCCTTCCCCCATGCCCACCGGTTTTCTAAGAGAAAAGATAGAGGGTTTTTTCCTCTAATTATACATTCACAACTTAATATATGTCTTCTAGTGTAAGAAAATTAAATACTCTTTACAATTTGTGAAACATTTTAGAGAAATAAAAACCTCACAAAACTCTTCTCTCTTGACCGAAATAAGAGAGAACAAATTAATTTTTGTGTCAAATTTTAAGTAAGACTAATGTTATTACTAGTTCATAATAATATTGGTTATTAAGAGTATTCCTTGGGTATATGCTTTTGGAAGAGGTTCTAATTTGAACCTTGTTCATCCATTGTTGGAAAGCACAAGAACTAACAAGAAGGAGATCTTGTTGGTGCCCAAATGGCCAAAAATAAGATGGTGAGAAATAGATTTTCCATCTCCTTTTATTAAGTTTGCATGCATAAGATCTTGTATTTATTTTATGACTAAATAAATTAATTCATATATGAATATGTATACTTATGAGATTAATGAATCTAACATGCAAAACCCCATTTCCCCCAATACATGATTAAAGACAACCCTAGAAAATAATCACCAACAATCAAGGGGACAAAGACTTATCGGCCGAGGAATAAAGGATTGAATGCGATTGCTACGATTATCCACACACAGAGGAGAGATTCGGAGTGATTAGAGCGTCGTACGATGATTAGGTTTTGTAAATAGTGTTTAGGAAACTGATTAATGAAATTATATAACGCCCTAATTACTCTCGAATCAAACCGCTGAAATATTACTCGCCAGACCGGATATACTCAGTTGAGTATAAAGTATACTCGGCCGAGTATCCTCTACTCGGTCAAGTATTCAGTATACTCGACCGAGTGTTCCTCGACAGTAGCCAAACAGACAACACAACACACACTACTCGACCGAGTCGGCCATACTCGGTCGAGTACTAGCCTATAAAATCCGTAGTATTACAGTTACACCTCTGAACAAGAAGTTATTAAAATGTGGGAACTGTCTTACACAGAACCATTGTAGTATCCTTACTGCAGAGGTAATTGGAGAGGAGATTAAGGATACTATGTTTGTTATCCCTTGTAAAAAGCTCCTGGACCTGATGGTTACAGTAGTCAATTTTTCAAGGACAATTGGCATATTGTGGGTGCTGAAGTTATCAGTGCTATTAAAAATGTTTTTTGCTCTGGTAAATTGCTGAAACAAGTCAATAATACCATCATCACCTTGATACCAAAAACTGAGCTTCCTGAGATAGTGATGCAATTCAGGCCAATTTCCTGTTGCAACACTATATACAAATGCATGTCTAAGGTGATATGTGGCAGATTGAGTCGTGTTCTTCCAAATATCATTAGTCCCTCTCAGTGTGCTTTTATCAAAGGGAGAGATATAGTTAGAAATATTCTCATTAGTCAGGATCTTATCAAACTGTACAATAGGAAGAGTTGCTCCCCTAGAGTGATGATGAAGATTGATTTATAGAAATCATATGACTCAATTGAATGGTCATTTGTTTATGACATGCTTGAGGCAACTGGCTTCTCTAAACAGTTCACTGCTCTATTGATGCAATGTGTTACAACCCGAACTTTTTCCCTCTCCTTAAATAAGGAGACTTTTGGATTCTTTAAGGGGCAAAGAGGGTTAAAACAGGGTGATCCACTCTCTCCTCTTCTTTTCACTTTGTGCCTGGATTATCTTAGTAGAGTGCTTTTGGTTGTCCAACAACATAAAAGGTTCAGATATCATCCTTTGTGTAAGAGGATTAATCTTACACATCTGTGTTTTGCTGATGACCTAATCATGTTTTATAAAGGGGAGAGAGCTTCCATTGACCTCATGCTGAGAGCTTTTGATTACTTCTCTAAGGCCTCAGGGTTGGTGATGAATAGAGGCAAATCTAAATTTTATTCTAATAGAGTTCCTGCTGGTTTGCTTAAGGAAATTGAACAGGTCACGAGGGTGAAAAGGAGTACAGTTCCCTTCAAATATCTGGGAATCAATGTCTCTCCCAAACGTCTCTCTGTAATGGATTGCAACTATTTGGTTGAGAATGTGGTTGCTGGGATCAGGGGACTGGGTTCCAGAAAACTCTCTTATGCAGGAAGGGTTGTGCTGATACAGTCTGCTCTTAGTACCTTTCATTTTTATTGGGCTCCCATATTTATCTTGCCAAAGACTGTGATTGTAGCAATTGAGAGAATTTGTAGACAATACCTTTGGTATGGCAGGGATCCTAAGGAAAGTCCCGATCTTGTTTCTTGGGAGCAAATTTGTAGGCCCAAGAAGCAGGGGGGACTAGGGCTAAGGGATCTTCATGTATGGAACATTGCTACAATAGGTACTTATGTCTGGTGGGTGCAAAAGAAGGGATACGTGCATTTCATAGTCTTTTTAGGCCTTTTTATGCACGTATTTCTATGCTATTATCGTAGTTTATGCTACGAAATGCCCCGAATATGCTACTTTGGTGTGTTTTGCTCTATTTGCAGGAATGAACTAGAAAGTAGTGAAATCAAGCCGTTTATCGTCCGTTTTTTATGCATTTGGAGGAAGAGTGAATCTGGAGCGGAATTATTGCTGTCTCGGGATGCGTGAAGCCGTTTCGGGAGCTAAAAGGACAAGTCAAAGCTGAAACTAACGAGATTATGAGCTGCTGAAGTTAGATTCTACTCGATCGAGTACTTTATTGGTCAATCGAGCAGTTGCATATTTAGGTTTACTCGATCGAGTGGTTATTTCACTCGATTGAACGGTTTGAGCTCGGATTTGCTCGATCGAGTAGTTTTAAACCACTCGATCGAGTGGATTCTCTTATGGGCTTGGGCTTTTAGTTTTAATCCATCATTAGTTTAATTAATAATCATATTTTCTTATAAATAGGAACGTAGGACGTCATTTGTAAGGGCTCTTCCATACCATATACACTACTTTTCTTCTGTTTTCTACTGCTCTCTATTCCTTTCCCTTTACTGATCTACTGTAATTCTTTCTTTCCCTTTCCTCTTTAATTTATTTAATGTTTATTATTCTCTCTTCCCTTGTTATTTCCTTTATCATTATGTCTAGCTAAATTCCATGCTAGGATTAGGTGATTCAATGAATAGATGTTAATTGCTAATTAGGTTTATAGATTTGTCGTTGTAGTTATGCCTTTGTTGTTAATCGCTGCTATAACTGTATCCTGCTAGTTGATTCGAAGCAATTAGCTATTTAACTTTGGTAAACCTTGACCTGGACCGAAAGGTTGGAAGGGGTGAGACCTGCAGTGAATAATAAGATGCTTTAGTGAGGACGAAAGTGAAGCGAATAGCATTTTAGGGCGAATTGAGACCGAAAGGAGATATTCGTTGCCCCTTAGACCAACACATCGACTGATCTGTGACCTTAACTGCGATTGACTGACGTTCATTGATGACCCAAAATCCTAGTTCCCTCTTTCTTTTATTAATTTCTCTTGTCCTTATCCCGCTTGCCTTAATCTTATTAGTTTAGATAAAATATTTAAAACCCCCAATACTGACATTAGACAGATAGAGTAGATAAGTGAATAGTGACCACCTCCCTGTGGAGATCGACCCTACTTACCGCTGACTTCTGTTAGTAGTAGCTAGTTATTTTATTTTTGGTACATAACGACCGTATCAAGAAGACTGATCATCTATGGGTTGATTGGGTTCATGCTGTCTATATCAAGTCTGCAAGGTGGATGGACTATGAACCTAGCATTGGTGCAAGTTGGGCCTGGAGGAAAATTTGTCAGGTTAAGAATATGTTAAAGTCTTTCTTTTCTGCTGAAGTGAATTATAGTGTTCAGAAGGGTTACCATTGGATGAAACCACTCATAGAAAAGGTGCAATGGTATCCTTGGATGTTGAACAGATGGATCTGTCCCAAGCATTTAATCTTGTGCTGGTTAGTTGCTCAAAACAAATTACTAACACAGGATAGACTGGTGGGGATGCGGATGATTGATGGTAACTGTTGTGAAATTTGTGGAGATATGGAAGAGAATCACAATCATATTTTCTTTGTATGTGGCTTTAGCAACCAGTGCAGGCAGTTGGTGCATGAATGGTGCAAAGTAAAACTTCCTAAGCACGATTGCATTCAATGGTGGATCAAGTGGAGAACTCAGTCAGCTAACAAAAAGAAGGTTGTGGGGATCATCCTTGCTAGCCTTATGTATCACCTCTGGCAGAATGGAAATGTTTGCAGGATAGACAAGGTTGTATTGAGGCCTGTTTATCTTGTTCAGAGAGTTAGGATTGATGTATGGATCAGATTGCAACAAATTAAATTGAAATGTAACAATAGATCTCTTAATGCCTGGTTGAAGGAGCTTTGAGGTTTTCAGCCTTATAGCTTCTTAAGTAGTATGAATTATGGATCTAAAGGGATATTATTATGATTAATGAGAAAGCTTACATTTTCCCCAAAAAAAATAAAAAAAAACTCAAAAACTTTATATTAATGCTCAAAAACTATAACATCTGATGTACTACATCAGATGTATAATCCACTTTCTTGTAAAATAATTGTAATTATAATACTCCCTCTTAATTTTGATAATCTTCCCTATTTATGGGCGACAAAAAATTTAAGAGTTTGATTTAAATAAGTATAAAATATTGTTGTGGGGTGAGGTAATTGGAGAGAGGGAAGGTATTGTGGGGTATTGTTGTGGGATAAGGTAATTAAAATAAGCATAAAGTATGGCTATTATGGGTTGTTGTGGGGTGAGCGAATTAAAATAAGCATTAAACTTTACCAAAAAAAGGAAATAAGGAAGGTTATTTAGAATAGGAGGGAGTATTAAAGAGCTGTTTTAATAACTACTACCATCTAAAGCTTGTCTGGAATGCATGTAATAACTCGAGAGTAATTTTTAATTGAGAAATGATTATTTTTAATTGGGAGATAATTAATAGGGAAGTTAATTATTTCGTAATGAGTTCTCTGATGATATGTTTGGTATATAAGATAAATGATTAATGAGATAATTTTTTACCCTATTGATTATTTGAGAATAATTAAGATATTATTCTCTACAATGATGTTATTCTCTTCCTAGAATTAGTCCCATATTTTGTCCCATATTTTGTGCATGCATAGGCAATAAAATGTGCGAGGGGAGGCCAAGATGACTACGTTTAATTTGTGAGGTGTGGCCACGTAGATACCTCATTTCTGCACCTCCTGTCAACCACCCGGTGATGATTAGGCCTAGGGATAACAACGGGTCGGGAATGGAAAAGGGTCCAGTAAGACCTGGACCCGGACCCATTATACTCTCTTCGGACCGTTACCCGACCCAGACCCTATAGGGTCTAAAATCATCAGAGTCATACTCAACCCATATGGGTTTGGGTCGGATCCGGGTCTAACAGTTAGATCGCCATTTTTAGCTTTTGAAGCCGTTTTTGGACCCTTCAAACATTCACTAGGCAAATTACTATACAAAACACATCCTAATATGCCTTATTAGTATACAAATCAACACTAAAATTAATTGAATAACAAATTACCCCAAAATCAAACAAATGCGTAAATTTAATCGAATAACAAGTTACCCAAAAATCAAATCAAATCAAATAAGTTTAATCCCCAAATCGGAACAAAATTACATTATAACAAATCAGTTTTGACTCAAATTAATTGAAATTAATAAAGAAACAATAAAAAAAAGAGGCATGAATTCGGAAGTTAACTTCATTAAAATTGACAAAGGGAGATAGGAGAACTCCGTCCTTGTCCTCGCAAGTCGCCGGTTCGTTGGTCGCCGGTGCTATAGCCAAAGTTTAGGCCGATACTGTAGCCGGAGTTTAGGGTCTGTTTGTTAGGGTTAGGTTTTGTGTAGGGAGAACTACAAGTTGAAAAGAGAGAGAGCCAAGAAGTAAAGTTTGGGGTTTTGTTACTGCACTTGTGTACTGCTCGTGTATTTTGCAAGTTTATTAGAATTTTTTTTTTAAATTAAACGGTTGTAAGGGTCGGATCGGGGTCTCGTAAGTCAGACCCGGACCTGTAAAACCCCAAGAAATTGAGAGGAAATTTGTTCCACATCGGGAAAATATGGAGCTTGTGATATGTTTATAAAGGATTATTCCACCCACCACTTAGCAATAAAGCCTTGTACTTTTGGGCTTAAGTGAGAACAAATCTTGGCCCAAAGGCACACATCCCATCATATTGGGGTCGTGTTACGACGGTGGCGGGTCAGGTTATTATAAATGGTATCAGAGCAACCCTGCGACCGTGTGGTGAGCCTATGGTCAGGAGTACTCGGGTCACCCATCTAGCGGGGGAGGATTATGGGCTTGACTTTAGTCAGCTTTGAAGCACAACGAGGACGTTGTGTTCTTTGAGTGGGGGAGTTTGTAACACCCCAAGAGATTGAGAGGAAATTTGTCCCACATCGGGAAAATATGGAGCTTGTGATATGTTTATAAAGGATTCCACCCACCAGTTAACAACAAGGCCTTGTATTTTTGAGCTTAAGTGAGGACAAATCATGACCCAAAGGCACACATCCCATCTTATTGGGGTCGTGTTATGTCGGTGGCGGGTCGGGTTGTTATCAGACCTATATCCGAATATTTAGATAGGACCCATACCCAACCCATGCCCATCGGATCCCAAAAAATTAACCCCAGACCCGAACTTTTCGTGTAACATCTCCATAAGTTGGGACCCTTCTTCAAGGCATTCCCAACATATGGAGGCATCACAAAACTTGGTTTCCCAAGTTTGTCATCCTATTTAGTACAACTCAATTGAAATAAAGTGGAGTTTAAATAGTCAAAAACTAGATAAGTATAAGTGGTGACGACTAAAGAAGACCGCTCCCAAGCCCTCGCATCAAATCAAGCTAACCTGTCAAACACGGCTCCCCATATGGGCGGAAATCACCATATGGTTCACCATAAACATTTAAAAACCTAAGTGTTAGCTTAATAATACAAATGCTCAATAAATGCAAATGATAGAGATTATATACTCATATGATAAGTGCTAAATCAACCAACCATAAGTCTTACAAGTATGTGAAATGCATGACAATCATTCTTCAAGTTCCTTACCTCCACATAACCGGTGGTCGGGACACGCCCATGACGCCACATACCAACACTAGGTACTCGGAGCACATCCGTGGTACCGGGCCCAAGAGCGACTCGAGTCCCCTGCCAGACATCGTTTCTCAACCCCACGAGTCTCTCCAAAACTCAAGTACTAGATGTGAACATCCCCCTTGGAGTGGTAAGCTCAAAGGGGGGACTCAAGCGGAAGACAGTTTCCTAACTACCGTCCGTTTCAATATCCACAACCAAATATACTCCACCATCCTCCAACACCAATAAAAGGACAATGAACACAAACAATTCCCAACAAGAATACTCATGTAATTACACCAAATATAATACGAGTCAAAATGCTCAACCTTCACCAATTTACCTCTTTTCATGTAATTACTTTCTAACATGTTATAATGCATTCCAACCATGAATAAGATGACTAACCATACTTACTCTTTGGCCATATACATAATCAACATGAAACCATATTATGTCTTAAACCTTAATTACCATTAACATGTTATAATACAACTACATGAAACAAGTGCATTAAATGTTAATAAATGCATAATCAAATACTCATATTGTTAGAGTTAAGTAGGAAAAACCCTGCCTGAAGCTTATTTTGACAAGGCCTCAAGCTAACCACTAGAAATGCTCCTCAATGAAGTTACCTACACAATTAATTACTACATTCATTTCCATTATCCACTTCAACAATCATACTAATTAAAATCCTTAATTCTCCATCTTAATTTCCATAACCTAATTAATTATTAGATAATTTACTAGGATAAATTAGGTTACTAACGTAAGTTTAAGGGAAAAAAAGTATAAATCGACTTACAAACAAAGTGAATGAACAAAGGAGAAAAGATTGCAAGAATCCTTCACTTGTGGAAATTAGGTTTGAGAGGATATGTTTGGTGAGTGTTTTAGAGAGATTTTAGGGAGTTTAGAGAGTGGTGGGATTAGGTTGGGGAGTGAATTTAGGTGTGGAAATCAGAAAAAATAAGATTCGAAAGCGACACTCCACCAACCAATCTGCTAGCGTAAAACAGACTCGACCGGGCACTCGGTCGAGTGGTTGGTCCACTCGATAGAGTAGGGGCTCCACTCGGTCAAATGGATGGTCACTCGGTTGAGTGACCAACTTTCAGAACCTCCAGCCTCCAGCCAAAACTCACTCGGTCCTCCACTCGGCCGAGTGGATGGTCTACTCGGTCAAGTAAGGTGTTTATAAATGCGAGGTATTACAATCTTCCCCCTTAAAAGGAACTTCGTCCCCGAAGTTCACACCCGACACTATAATTACCAAAAATTTTATATCCCTGAATGCCCCAAGGGTGCATGGCGGTAGGTCGAAACAAACATAAAACTAGTACGGTATTACAAACTAAGGTGCGGTTGTGTTAACTTAAGAAAGAAAGAAAGAAAGAAAACTTGTGCTTCTTGTACTTTCGTAATACGCCCTACCCTTTTAGAAACACGGTTACGACCGCGTAACCAATCTCATACCTGTGCAAAATGGTAAGGATATCGTTCTTTCATGGTTTCCTCGGCCTCCCACGTGTCCTCCTCTACTTGATGGTTGGACCACAATACCGTTTCACCACGTATGTCTTCCTTATTTTCCGGTCTAGGATCTCCTTGGGCTTTTCCACATACGTTAAAGCATCATTAAACTTGATCATCTCTGCCTCAAGTAAATGTGAATGGTCACTTACTTATTTACTTAATTGAGGCACATGAATGACATTGTGAACTTGGTCCAACGCCGCAGGAAGTACTAAACGGTAGGCCACTTCCCCGACTCTACTTAATGTCTTATAGGGAACAATGAACTTTTGGCTCAACTTGCCTCTTTTCCCAAATCTCATTACTCCCCTCATGGGTGAACCTTGAGTAACACCTTATCTCCTACCGCAAATTCAATGTTAGTTCTCCTCAAGTCGGCATAACTCTTTTGTCTATGTTGTGCTGCCCTTATCTTCTCTCGGATTATATGGACTTGATCAATCATGTCTTGGATCATTTGAGACCCCAACAACACGGCTACGGTGCTATCATATCAACAAATCGGGCTCCGAAACTTCCTTCCATACTAGGCTTCAATTGGTGCCACGCCAATGCTAGCATGATAGCTATTGTTATAAGAAAATTTAATCAAATTTAGCCTATCCTCCCAAGAACCTCCAAATTCCAAGATGCAAGCCCTCAACATGTCTTCCAACGTTTGAATGGTCCTCTCCGTTTGTCCATCCGTTACCTAGTGGAAAGCCATAATCATCTTCAATTGAGTACCCAAGGAGTTTTGGAGCTCTTGCCAAAACCTTGAAATGAATCGCGAATCACGGTCCGACACAATATCCTTCGGAAATCCATGAAATTTGACCACATACTTACAATAAGCATTAGCTAACTCCACCTTTCTCCAAGTGTCCTTCATTGCAACGAAATGAGCCGATTTGGTTAACCTATCCACAATGACCCATATCATGTTGTTCCTCTTTTGAGTTCTTGGTAAACCCACTATGAATCCATATATATCGACTCCTACTTTGATTCCGGCACCTCTAGTGGTTGGATTTTCCCTTGCGGTCTCTTGTGCTCTCTTTTCTCTTTGGCAAGTTAAGCACCTTGCCATGAATTCCGCTACTTCTCTCTTCATGTTTGACCACCAAAAGGTCTTCTTAAGGTCCTTGTATAACTTGCTTCATTCATGATCGTTTTCTTAAACTCTTCATCATTTGGTATGCACCATCTCCCCTTGAATCTAAGGCTTCCATCCCCATGCAACTCAAATCTTGAGGGCTCTCTCCTTTCTAATACCCCTTTCCACTCTTGGATCATCCAATAACTTGCTTGCTTCTCCCGAATTTCATCATATAACTCGGGTGATGCGTGTATTTTATATAAGTATTTTGTACTTCATTTGGACGCATTTCTATGCATTTTGTGTAGTGTTTAGCTACAAATGTCCCCCGAATTGTCTACTTTGGTTTCTCTTGTATTTTTTACAGGTATGAACAGGAAAGTACCATAATCAAGCCTAAAACACATCCCTATGCATGCATTTAGGAGATGATTTGAGTCGAAGCTTGGAAACTACTAATTGTGATGCGCAAAGAAGTAAGATAGCTAGGCGAGCAAAGGAAGAACTTCAAATTACTAGTGCCTACTTTGAAGAGCCATATCTCGGTTTCTACAACTGATTTTCAGGTGATTCCAATTGGAGATGAAAGTTGTCCTCTTAGATATCCAACGCCACCGGAAACGCCCTGTTTGCCGAAGTAACGAAGAAATGGCAGCCGTTTGAAGTTCAGTGCGCGAAGCAGGAATTGTGCGTTAGAAAGTACTCGATCGAGTACAATTGTGTTCGATCGACTCCTTTTTCTACTCGATCGAGTAGTGCCTATTTAATAAGTGTTTGATCGAGTACTTAAAGTACTCGATCGAGAGGTTTTAGTTGGATTTTCTCGATCGAGTGATATAAAAGTCCTCGATCGAGTATTTTCTATTATACTCGGAATTTTAATCCGTGTTTAGGTTATCTTTTGTTTATTTTTCACTTCCCTATATAAGGAATTCGTCATTAGGTTAATAAACATCACTTATCACATCTCATATACTCTTAATCACTATTTTTACTTTTAATTATTGCTGCTACCTTGTTCTTTTGCCGGATTCTAAACTTTTGTAACCTTTCTTCTCTTTTTTATATTAATTCTTTTTTGCCCAATCGGTCGAGTGTAGGATTTCAGTCGGTTGAGTGACCACTAAACAGATCCACTCGTCGAGTGTAGGATTTCACTCGGTCGAGTGGTGGACACTCGGTCGAGTGCCTCAACTTACAGGAGGTTCCCAAAATTCCTCAATTTTCCCAATCGGTCGAGTCACTGACACTCGGTCGAATGGGTCCTCCACTCGGTAAAGTGTCTTAACTTATAGGAACTTTCCAAAGTCTTGCAAGTTGTCCACTCGGTCGAGTGGCATGGGAACTCGGTCGAGTGCCTTCTAGTCAACCGAGTCCCTCTTTCCACTTGGCCGAGTACACCTCTTATGGGTCTGTATACTCATTACGACTCACACAAGTCCACATATAACCCTATTGACCGACCAAATTTTACCACTACACATTAATCAACTTCAATCAATATTGTTAACCTTCCTTATGTAATTAAGGGCACCTTCGAATCTGCATTAAATCGAGTCGAGTACCACTAAAAAGACGATTTAGCTAAATCTCTTTTCACTAACATGTAAGTCTAAGGGTGTAATCATATCTTTTAATTATGTAATATTGTTTTCATAATATTTTGTACGAATCTATGTCATAAGGATGCTCATGTGTCGTAATTGTTTCATTAAAAGCAAGTTTGAAAACTGTTTTGACGAAACAGCAAAGAAACGACGTGGGGAAGAATCGCATCAACTGATGCGCCTTCTGGAACAGACACAACCCCTGCTACGATTCTTCTTCTTCTTCTTCTTCTTCTTCTTCTTCTTCTTCTTCTTCTTCTTCTTCTTCTTCTTCTTCTTCTTCCTCGAGTCCTTGTTCCTTCACCCTTCGTTTTTTTTCCATCATTTTTTTCTTCTTTATAATGATATTTTATTGTTCTCATCAACTCTTTTACGATTTAGATCACTAATAGCCAATATTAGCGAGTTTTCGTCACTAAATTCAAATTCGGGTTTGAGAGCTTCGATTTTCTCATGTCAAATCTCACGAATTCGACCTTTGTACATGTTTTTGATTTTTTTTTCTTCCCGTAATCTAAATAAATTCATCAAATTCGACCTTAATAATCGATTAATTCCACATTTTTTCTTTTCTTTGTAAATCACCTATATAATCACAAATAATTCAACTTTGACGTGTTTATACAATCCGTATATGCTAGAATATGCTTAAATCACTTCCTTCGAATTGTAGTAAATAAAAATAATCGATTAAAACACCAATAAACTCTAACAAGCTACGGGTTGACTTTCACTGTCATCTGCTGCGCCTGTCCCAAGTTAGATTCCGTATTTGAACTCTCCTTGCTTCGATTCAATTCATATGTAATTCTCATAAATCAACTATTATTTTTTATTATCGCGAAATATCAATGTTCCGAGTTAACTTAGTTCCTTTATTTATTTCGTCAATTTTATTTGTTCTGTTATCTTATTTTTTTTTTTCTAAACTTCTTTTGAGCATACTTATGACGTAAATTTGATCTTTTTGCCTTGTAATTCATATTCCGTATCATGCTTTGTATTCTTTATTGTTTGCCTTTTTCACATGCAAAGAATGTAAACTCCCATTCGACCTCATAATTTGTTCCTAACTCACCGACATAGTTTTACATATTAGGCTTAAGACAATGTTTGTCGCATTCATGCATACAATCAACATTATCGATATAAACAACGTCCCCAATCATTAGTAGAGGCCGTTATCGAGGCGGGCGGGATTAGGTGTTCGATTAAATAAATTCCTTTTACGTAACCTCACCCTTTACTCAAGATCTCTGTGAGCACCCGTGTTCATTGGCATTGCGAGAGTCATTCTAGATATAGAATGCTAAGGGTAACAAATTTCTTATTGTTCAGGTCAATACTTTAAGTCTTGACGTGGCATGACGTATTCGAACAGTTTCCAATTTTCCACAAAATTGGTGGCGATTCCTCAAATGCAGGCTTGTTCAATCTTTCACTGGCTTCTAAGCCTCTCAACTCGGTTACGACCCATGACGTGCTTTGTTTACAAAGTTCTGTGGAAAGAAGTGCCACCACTTTAACAAACAACGCACGGATGCACGCGGTACGGGTGGCGTTGGTCCACAGTTTGGCGACTCTACTGGGATAATACACTTGGGCTTAGTCTAGTGTTACCCTTGGTGTAACTTGAAGAAGGTTGGGGAAAAAGTTTATATTTGACAATTGTTGATTTTCATTACTCGATCTTCTTAGATTGTTTTATCTAGCCTTCCTAGGATCTTAATCAACCCAATTCGACCAATCGTCCCGTTTCGATGGCGTAAATTCTTATTTGTTCCTGGTAGATGGACAACGATTGATGTCAACCACATCGTGATGCATAATCATGTTTGTATCAAGAGTTTTCACTACTCACGCGAATGGAACTATGAACCGACGTTACTTATGTTTGACACGGACCTCTCCATAGACCGGAGTTTGATAGCTTAGTGTGGAAATCACCCTTCTAAACCAAAACTGGTTATTAGCACTTAACATACAGTTATAATGCTTGTTTCTATGTACACTTGCTTTGTAGGTTTCTGAGTCAATCACATGTCTAAAAATTACCTTTGTAAACTAAACCATGTCCAAATTTTCCATACTTTTCTCTTTTTTAAAACAAAATTTACGTAAAAAAAAATAACGTTTTTATTTAAAATAAACCACCTTTCAAAATGTAAAATTTGCTAACCATTTTAGGCTCTAAATATTTCAAATCAATTAAGACAAAGTTCAAGTCAAATTTCCGTCGGATTTTACGATCCGTCTCTCCCTACATTTTGGGTCACTAGTCGAGTTTTAAGGCATTATGCCTTCATTTTGAAATCCCTTCCCGAGTCATAGGAATATAAGCACTTCAAGTCCTATGTCTAAACAACACACAATGATCCACTAGGCATCACATTTTAAACTTCTTTCAAACTCCACTTTTCACGCGACACTTCTGAGTACATACACGTGCTCAAAGCGTCTAGTTCATGTCGAGTCATCCCTTTCGTCTTTGTGTTTTCTTTTTCTAGGTAATTTTATGTACATCGTAGTCGAATGAGTATTGATACTTTGTCGGTTTCCTCTCGGTCCAAGATGGCCGAAAATGTCGGAAGCAACGCAAGCATCAATGGTCAACCCCATCCTAACAATCTTAGTAATAGTAATGTGGAAATCTTGGCTGCAATCCTTTTCCTCCAAACTTGTCAGGATATCGCTTAGATCTAATTCCAGTCAATCAAAGACCATATCTTTGCAGTAGAACCCCAACTCCCTCCGAAAGGAAACCTCATCTCTGAAAGTCCCCAACCAGTTTAAAATGCTGAAACCGTTGGAAATGCTAAAACCAACACTCTTGTGTCCACTAAAGTCGAGAAACGTCTTATCTATATCGAGGAACAAATCATGTATCTCAAAAGGGATGACATCTATAGGGAGAATAGCCGAAAGTATGAAGTTGTCAGTGACCAATTGCTTATCAACTTTACTATGACTGACATCCCGAAATTCAAGGGACATGAAAATCCTTTGAACCACATCCGAGCCTTCAAAGATCATATGTCTATCAAAGGCATGAAACCCGAGATGTTCCTAAGGATATTTCCTTCATCTCTCGACACCATTCCTAGGTAATGGTTATACTCTCTAGATCACAATAAGATTGCAACATGGGATGACGCCATAATTGAATTCACCAAGCAATATGAAAATAATGCTGATATCCAAGTCAACATGCGCACTCTAGAAATCCTAACTCAAAATAACAATGAAGGCTTCACTTATTTCCTAAACAGGAGGAGGAAAACCAGTACTTAACTCGTTTAACGTCCGGATAAGGCCACTCTTGTGGAGAAATTCGAGGATAACCTAAAGCCAATTTATGATAGTCATATGAGATATCAAAACATTAAGTCTTTCAAAGATTTAACCGTCATGGGCACAAGAATTAAATATGATATTCACAAAGGACTCTTATCCAAAACTGTTGGACGCGGATATCAAGGCACGACATATATTGAAACTCGTTATTACAAATCCACTAGCATGACCGATGAACTTAACCTCTTGGAAGCTTCAAAGAAGAATATTACGCAAAGAAAATTCACTAACATTGGTGACACATACTCTAGTGCGCAGAAAAGGCTGGTGAAGCAAGGCAGGCTATAAGCAATCGGACCTACTGTAATACTACAGTTTTCTAGTCTCAGCTTACTCGGTCGAGTAGGCCATACTCGGTCGAGTGTTTTTAAACAGGCTACTGCTTTGTGTGCACTCGGCTGAGTATTGAGGAACTTCGTCGAGTAGGTCGTACTCGGCCGAGTACTTCAGGTACTCGACCGAGTACCCGGTATGATGGGTTAGTTTTCCGCGGTTTTGATTAAAATAATTGGAGAAGTATATAAAGGCATGTTAAAAGTTTTTAATCATTTCTTAATCACTTTTGTCAAACATAAACTACGTACACTGCCTCTCTAATCATTCTAATCATCTCCAAGGTGAAGGTTGTTCGATCTTGAGTTTTAGCATCTTATTCCGTGTCAATCGCAGTAGTAAGTGTCTTATTCTTATGGTTAAGTAAACCCTAATTTGGGAAAATTGAGGGAATTGGTAATTGTGCATACTATATTGGTTAATTGAGGGGTAGTTAGTAGTTATATGTGATTATTACTTGTAGGTGACGGTTTCATAGAGGATTGCTATTGCGGTTGCTTTTGTATGTGTGTGCTTAGATTGCGAAAAGGTAGGGTTTCCCTACTCACTTGATTGTATAATTGATATAATCTTGGTTGTGGTTGATTGTATAACATGTATCATTTGGAATGAGATTGATTGAGATTATATTGTTGATTGGTATTATTGTTATGGGACCATTTTCAGGAGATGGTTCCAACCCCATGTTTGCTTCTTGTGGCTCCCGTCATAAGGCTGCATTGGCGGTATGGGTTGCCTGTTCCGATGGGTAACCAGGATGGGCTACACACCAATGTTGTTAGGATCGGGATCCTACTTTGGATCGATGAGCTTAGTAGGATCAAATTTGGTAGAATCGGATCGTAGGATGGAAAGATCCTAAAAATTAACTAAAATACATAATCATGTTATCAAAATATGTTTAAATCTTGTGTTTAAATCTCAAAACACTATTATCTTAGCATGTGCCCATAAGTTATTCCCGTTTATAGTAATTTTTTTTTTTTTTTATGACGTGGAGGTTGAGCCCCTCCCCCCACCGGGCCCATGCATTCCCGCACCACCACATGGACCATGTAAGCCACCCCCTTCGGGGGCTGTAGTAGCCACGTGATCATCGCCCTAGCTGGTAGTCGAACCCGGGACCTCCCAACTCCTGCATTTCTGCAAGTTTCAAGGTTTAACCCGGCTACCACTGGACTAACACCACTTGATTATTATAGTAAATTTCTATCTTAAGAGTCATATATAAAATTCTGGTAATTGAAAAAGTTGATATGTTAATAATGTAGGATTGGGTCGTTTAATCGAAGGATCGTAGGATCAGGTTAAGATTCTACTTTAAATAAATTTGATACAAGTTGAATCTTAAGATCCTACAAAATTAAGATCCTACCTAGAATCGGGATTGGTCGCCACATTTTGGATCGTATAATCATAAGATCTTATGATCCAGATCGGGAGTTTAACAACAATGCTACACACTTTGATGTGTGGTCGGTTACTGGTAACTATTGGAGTTTGGAGGATGGTTACTACAGTTTGATTAGATTGTGTGTCGGTGATTTCTTATTTTGGTTATTCAGTTGACTGACCCCGTTTATTGTTTTCAAAACTGTGGTGATCCATTCGGGGATGGTGAGCAGTTGGTTTAGCAGGTAATGGTTGTGGTTGTAGCTCACGGGCTATGCACGTGGCCGAGTCATCACATTGTCTTTAGCTAGCTTCCGTTGTCGCTTAAAACATTAGTTTCTTTTTATTTGTTCGGAGTTGTAAACAGTTTTCTGTTTGACTTTGGGTTGTATTTGATTAAATAGTTTTGTACTTTTAATAAATGTTCTTTGATGGTAGCACCTTGATATAGTGGTCCTTGGTAAGGCACCTTGATGTGTGAGGGTGTTACACCTACACCCGATCCTGCACCTGAAAACAAGATTAGATATTGAGATGACAATGCTTGCTGTCACTTTCATAGGGGTAAGGAACATGACACTGAAAATGGCTAAAAGTTGAAGCACATCATCCAGGATAAGATCAAAGACAATAGGCTACCTCTTCCTCCTCCAGATAAGCCTAACAACACACAAAATCCTCCTGGAGTTTTATTGATTACAAACGAGGAATCCACCTTAGATTGCTTGCATCTCATTTCTCCAGTCGAAGATGAGATCAATATGATGGAGGGAGAAAGGGCCTTAATCTATCACCACGCCCTCTAACCTAGATTTTGCCACATAGGTAAAAAGTTTGAATTGACAGATTCACTCGACTAAGAGATCCTAGTGCCACACCTCAAGGTGGCGACAGAGAGAGGACTACACAAGTAGCCACTACATTATCGAACAAGTCTACCATGCAAGATGTTCTCATAGTCACCAATTACTTAGTCCAATAAGTCATTGATTTAGAACCTGAGGTCACTCAAATGAAGAAACTCAATACTATGCACAAAGGAAGTGAAATCAATGGTGTATAGAGACAGTGTTGAAAACGTTTACCTCAACAAACATCCTCTTATCGAATCTAGCATAGACGACGCTGACATCGATCACCTGACCAAATGAGCTCATTCGTATCAAAACCCAACGGTAGGGCAAACAAACAATCTGACTGCTACTAGTAGTACCATACCTCAAATTGATGCAAACGAACTTGTTACCGACCTATTGATGAAACCGTTGCAGAAAACCAAAGCTGATCTTTCAGTCTCGCAGTTGATTGCTATATCTAGGGGTGAGAAAATTCAGGTCCGGACTGAAAAAATCGACTGGATCGGACCATTTGTTCTGGACAAAACCCGGACCGAATTATTTTGGTCTGGTCCTCGGTCCTCATTTTTTCAAGGTTTGGTCTTCGGTCCGGTCCAAGCCCGGTTAATTTAGGTCCGGACCGAATGAACTAAATTTCATGTTTTTAATAACGCAACATTAAAATATTATAAAATTAATATTTTATCTTCAAAAGACATTATAAATTAGTATTGTCAATGATTTTCATAAAAGAGTCGTCTAATTATTTAAACGCATTTTGTTTAGTGGAATTAAATTGTAATTATCGTATAGAAAATGGTGAAAAAAACTAATTTTAGGTCCATTTCGGTCCAAGACCGGACTGGACCAAATATTTCGGGCTTGGTCCGGTCCAAAACCGAAAGTTTTAGGTTCGGTCTTCGGTCCACTAAATTTTTATTTTCAGTCTTCGGTCCGGACCGGTTTGGTCCGGTTCGGTTCGGTCTTGGATCGATTCTCAGCCCTAGCTATATCGCCAAGCTTTACTCTAAGTTTTGGTAAAGCTAAATGTGTCATCTGATTCAACATCTGACGATATGGGCAATATTGTCCTCGAAGACGCTCATAGGCTGAGTAACCCAGTTACTTTCTCTGATGAAGATATTCCACCATTTGGGGTCACTCATAACTTGCCTCTATATATCACCGTTACATGTCCCAATACGAATGTGCCAATGACTCTGGTACATGATGGTTTGGCAATAAATGTAATAGCGCTCAAAACTGCATACAAATTTGGAATGAAAGAGTCAGATTAGACTCCAACCAACCTAGGGGTTCACGCTTGTGATGGAACTCACCGCAAGGTGGTGGGGTTAGTCACTCTGACTATATAGCCAGTGGACCGATCGAAAGAAATGTACATTTCTAGATAGTCGACTTCGAGGCATCCCTCAACATACTTCTGGGAAGGCCATGGATCCATGCTGCCAAGACCGTGACGTCCACACTCCATCAGAAGATCAAAATACCGTTCGATGGTCGACTTATTACTATTACTTCTTCTCCGATCAAGGCTGTGATCGAGAACATGTCAAACAACCAAATTGCCTCTCATCCTGTGCAGGAATTGGGAGGATTTCAAGTCATTAATGTGATCGAAAGCGAGCTTGCTCCTCTATACATAAATCCTTACTCTAACTTAGTGGTCAACCACATCCTTAAATCCCAGGGATACTTCCTGGGTATGCCATTAAACCCCATGACAAAGAATACCTTCCTACCCTTCAAGGAAGGCAATTCTCAAAAGATACCTTTGGGACAAGGGTACAAACCCACCAAGAAAGAGGCTTATGAAATGCTCATATAATATGTCAAGCGAAAAGATCAAGGCATCCAGATGCGCCCATACCACCCTACCCTAAATAGGTACTTTATTAAAGAAGGGGATCATGAACCTTTCCTTAGAGTTACTAAACCTTAGATTTTCGAAGGCCACAAACTAGCCGAAATCAAATTAGTCCATGACTGTTACTTCATTCCTCAAGAAATTACTCATGTTAAAAAGGATTGTCAGACACCTTGTCTTGATAGGCAAGTTGTTAGCCTTCTATTCGCGGAAGATTGGTTTTAAGGGCAGCCTAAGATCAAATCATTACCATGATACTCCGAGACGACCATTTCAATCCAACAGCTCTAATCACTGATGCAGATCAAGCCAAGATGCATGTAGGATGGAGAAAGTCTATCAAGTGGACCAATAATCAAGGAAGACTCTTCAAGCTCACAACTGATGAAGGAGAGATATTGAAAGGAGACCCAGAAGATGACGAGTTTGAGTCTGAGTCTGAGTCTAAGTCGGAGTCTATGTTTAGAGAAGTCGTTATGGAGTTTCCCCTATTATTGCTCCCCTTACTATCATTTATTCTAGTTCATCTCCTAGCTTAGCAGCATCTAGTACCAGTAATCTAGGGGATGGCCTAGAGTGTATCCCTCTGTCGTCTCTGACCACAGCTCAAATGGCAACTTTGTTACAGCTATTTTCAAATTTTAATAAGAAAATACCAGATTCTGCTTACTCCTCGTGTTATTTTGTTTACAATTATATTTATGACAATACTGAGGATGATCCTGATCCCGACTCAATTGAACTACCTCCTTATATAATAAAAGAAATACTAGAAGAGGGACAAGGGGCATATGTTATAGAAAACACCGAACCAATTAACATGGGAATAAACCTAGAACCTAAAGAACTTAAAATAGGGACAACCCATAGAAATGGCACAGTTCGTTGGCCTTTTTCAGGCATTCAAGGACGTTTTCGCTTGGTCCTAGAAAGATATACCAAGGATAACAGGGACATCTCTGATCACCGAATTCCGATAAAACTAGGGTATAAGCCGGTGAAGCCGAAGCTCCGCCGAATGAGGACAGAATGGGCTCTTAAGATCAAAGAAGAGGTCGATAAGCAATTCAAAGCTGGGTTCATTAAAGTTTCCAAGTACTATGACAGGGTGGCTAATATAGTCCCCAAACGCAAAAAGGATGTGCGAATCGAGGTCTTTGTTAATTTTAGATATCTAAATAAAGCCAGTCCAAAGGATGACTTTCCATTACCTCATATCGACATTTTAGTAGATAATACAGCTGATCGCGCCCTCTTGTTATCATGGATGGGTATGCGGGTTATAATCAGATTAATATGGCCGAAGAAGACATGCATAAGCTAGCCATCAACGAACCGCTACAACTTTGTTACGTGACATGATGCATAAAGAAGTGGAGGTATATGTCCATGATATGATCGTCAAATCCAAGGATAAGAAGGGTTACATTGCCAATCTTAGAAAATACTTCCTTAGGCTTCACAAATACAATATGAGACTCAATCCACAGAAATGCGCATTCGGGGCGACATCGGGTAAATTACGGGGATATATAGTCAGTCAAAGGGGAATAAAGATTGATCCATCCAAGGTCAAGGCTCTAGTCGATATGCCTAAGCCGTAGATAGATAAGGAATTACGGGGTTTTCTAGGTAAAGTACAGTACATTATAAACTGGATCATCTCCAAACTCACCATGATATGCGAACCAATATTCAAGAAGCTCAAGAAGATAGATCATACGATGTGGGATGACGACTATCAGAAAGCATTTGAAATGATAAAAGAGATATTAGCCAAACCGCCCGTCCTTATGCCACCCTTAAAGGATAAACCTTTATCTCTATACCTAACGGTAACAGAAAGAGCCATGGGTGCCATGCTCGCTCAGACAGTGGGGAAAGAAGAAAGAGCTATCTACAACCTTAGTAAGAATTTCTTAGAGTACGAGACCAAGTAAACACCTCTTGAAAAGACATGCCTCGCTCTTGTGTGGACAACGAAGAAATTGCGATATTACATGTTTAGCTATTATGTCAACGTGTTCTAATAAATGGACCCTATCTAGTACATATTCGAGAAACCTGTTCTATACGGCAGATTAGCACGATGGACATTGATGCTTTCCGAAATTGATATACGTGTCCTTGAAATTCATTAAGGGATGAGCAGTGGCCGAATTCTTCGCAGATAATCCAGTTCAAGATACACAAGTAATAGATACATGGTCATTTCCAGATTAAGACATCCTACACACAAATGCCGAATGTGGGAATCTGTACTTCGATGGGGCTTCCAATCTAAGGGGATGTGGTATAGGAGTGTTGCTTATTTCTTCTGAAGGTGAGCATACACCAATTTCAGTTAAACTCGACTTCAAGGTGACTAATAATGTGGTAGAGTATGATGCTTGCCTCATCGGTTTTCAAGCAGCAATACATTTAGGCATCAAAAGACTTCGAGTTCAGGGGGATTCATCCCTAATCATCAATAAATTTACCGGATCTTGGAAAATCCGAACTGAAAGTCTTGCACCTTATCAAGCTATGATAGATAATGTGACCCAATTCTTTAACCAAGTAACTTAACAACATTTACCTAGATAAGAAAATCAATTTGCAGATGCTCTTGCCAAACTTATATCTCTGATTAATATGCCTGACACTATGATAGAAATGCCACTCTGCATAGAAAGACGTTCCGAACCGACTTATGTGCATTTTCTTACCGATGACGAAGAGAATCCAGAGGAGCCTTGGTATTAAGCTATTTTAAAGTACAAGCTCAATGGTGAGTATCCACCAGACATGAAAAAGATAGGACATTGGGCTATACGACTTTTAGCATCCCAATATGTCCTGAATAAAGGAGAGTTATGCAAAAGAACACCACGAGGTGTCATTTTACTTTGCCTCGATCATTCGAAAGTAAGGAAGTATGGAAGATGCCCATGATGGAGAGTGCGGTCCTTATATGAGCGGGCCTATGCTGGAAAAGAAAATCATGCATCTGGGGTACTACTAGACGACAATGGAAACTGATTGCACTAAATATGTTCGACATTGCCACAATTGTAAAATCTTCGAGAATGTGCAACATGTTCCACCATCACTTCTCTATACGAAGACATCTCCATGGCTATTTTCTACATCAGGAATCCACATCATAGGGAAAATCACACCGGCTGGACCATAAGGTCACTGTTTCATCCTAGTTGCTATTGACTATTTTACCAAATTGGTCGAAGCAGCTTTATATACTACCTTAACCCTTAACAAGTGGCTAATTTCATACAAGCCAACATCATATGTCGATATGGGTGCCCACATGAGATAATTAGTGACAACGGGTCTAATTTTTAAGCTAAAACCGAGCAACTATTGGCAAAATACAAAATTCTGCACCATTATTCTTTGCCCTACCGACCCCAAACCAATGGTGTCGTAAAAGCTCCAAATATGAACGTCGTCACGATTTTTGAAAAACATGATAGACAACTATCATGATTGGCTAACTAAGATACCCTTTGCTTTATGGGGATATCAAACTTGAGTTAGGACGCCCACTAGGTTCACTCTTTCTATTTGACATACGGAATGGAGGTTGTGCAACCAGTAGAGCTGGAGATCCCATCTCTACGCATTCTACTTGAATTTCAAATCCCTGAGGTCAAATGGAATAGGCAAAGATATGAAGAACTCATCCTCTTGGATGAACGCAGACTACATGCTCTACATAATGTTCAAATGTACCCAGCACGAATCAAAAGAGCTTTTAACAAGAAGATTAAACCCAGGCATATCAAGGAAGGAGATCTAGTTGTTAAATCAGTTTAAGCACTCTTACCAGTTTATCCTAGAGGTAAATTTAACCCTAATTATGTGGGACCTTACCTTGTCAAGTCTATCCTATCGGGAGGAGCGGTTAGAATTACAGACTAAGATGGGAATGAGTTTTCAAACTCAACTAACCTAGACTAGCTTAAAAAGTATTATCCTTAAAATCCTGACTTAGAATGCGCTTCGCGTGACCTCACGTGTCGTTCTTCCGAGGCCCTTAGCCACCCTTTTAATGTTAATTTTTTTCTTGCATGTTAACGTTTCTAACATCCTTGTTATCGTCAAGATAATTTAATTGCATTTTAGGAGTAAGTAAAGCACCTTGCTTAATTCCTTTGCACACTTTTTTCGAACTACATTACTGCTTTGATTTCATTTTAACGGTGAATACGTAGGCAATTCCTTTATAGGGATACATCCAAATTTAATTATCAACCAATTACTTGTGCAAATAGAAGGACCATTTTAATCTTGAATTTGAATGAATAAATTAAAAGAATATTTTAAAGTTTCTTAACTAATCTACTGTTTTATTCAATAAATAATAATATGACAAACAATAATAAATAAATGATGAAACGATAATAAAATCTAGGCTATGATTCTAAAAATTCAGCCTTTATTACAACAATAATAGTAAATATAACTATTAAAAACAAAGGCTTATTCTAAATCTTCCATCTTTCCTTTGCCTTTGTCAATCTTATCATTTTTCTTATTGTCGCGACCTCCAGGTGGTCGTTCTTGCACTACTTCCGGCCTAATCACCAAAACTCTTTCTCGTGGTCTCTGATACATGCATTTTATATAGTCTTTTTAGTCTTATTTTGCACGTATTTCTATGTACTTTTGTACTGTTTTGTATTGCATTATGCCCCGAAATGGCTACTTTGGTTCGTTTTGTCTGTTTTATAGGAATGAACCTGAAAGTAGTGGAATCGTACCCTTTTCGTCCTGTTTTGCATGCATTTTGAGGAGACCGGAATCTTAGAGCGAGATACTGCATTGGGATGCGTGAAGGAATGGTCAACGAAGCAGACGGCAACGAGTTGAAGCTGTTTTTGGAGAAAGAAGACTCGATCGAGGAGTATTTTGGTCGATCAAGAGCTTTTATATGCTGAGGAGGTCGATCGAGTAATTTATTTTACTCGATCGAAGTGCTGTTTTGAGGCTTTACTCGATCGAGTAACATTCGTGCTCGATCGAGAGTTTAATCTACTGAAGTCCTCGATCGAGAGGTTTTATACTGCTCGATCGAGAAAATTGGAGTTTTCACCGGCCTTAATTAACCCGTGTTGCCTAATTAGTTTATGGACTTTGTTATTTTCAATTTAAGCATCGTGTGATTAGGTCATTAGCAACTTTTTTTACTCTACCTTTTACTCTTAATTGCTCTACTACGCAGCTTTCCTTTTCCCTAAACTTTTCTACTGTAAACTTTTCTTTGGATTGTTTTGCTTGGATCTTGGTTGTTCTTTACGCCGGAATTCTCGTGATTGTAATCTTTCTTTCCATTTAATCTTAATCTCATCATTTGTTGCTCTAATCTCTTGCTTCTCTTGTCATCAATTTCTGCCCTAATTTGTTTATGCATAATTATTATTGTTTCATCATGTTTATTATTAGTTCATTCATTATTATTAATATTGACAACATTAACGATATGAGTAGCTAAACCCATTCATGTTGGGATTAGGGGATCTATGGTAGAATTGTGACGATGTAAAGAATAGGCTAGATGACTTGTTTGTGAGAATCTGTACCCATGACAATTTAATTATAATACCAACTTAGTTGAGTGCACGCTTCTAAGTTACCCTTTAATCTGGTTAAATTTATTCCTGGATGGGAAGTAATATTTTTGGCTGATGGGAAGTAATATTTTTGGCCGTAAGGAGCCACACAACGTGACTAACACTGAGCTTTCTATTCTGGGCGGGTACCTGAACACTGACAGCGAGGGCCCCTTTGCCGTCAACATTTCTTACCTGGCCGCCCAGTACTTCCAGTCTCAGGGGGAGAAGGCCACGGGCACCATTGTTTGTGGTGGCATAGCCACTTTCCTTGCTCGTTCTCTCCTCCCTGCTTTACCTCGTGACTTACCGTACATATCGGGAGATAGGTTCCTGGACCTAGCATCTATGTTGTCCTTGACTTGGCTGACTTGTGACTATCGGACTTGGAAGATTAGTGGTTCCTTGTCCGAGGACCTTCCTTGCACCACCCTTCCTCGCCTCGTCCTCCTGCCAACTGTTAGGGGCAGGTTACCACCACCATTACCTATGTACCACCTACCGCTCCGACCACCTACTACCATGTCCGCTTCTAGGAAGCGGAGTAGACCTGAGACCAGAAAGGGATCCACACCTTCTACGGGTGGCCAGACTTCCACGACCACTCCTACCCCGATCCCTACTCCTACTCCTGCACCCGACCAGGCACATCCGGTTCTTCCAGCTAATTTTGTTTCTCCTCCACCCTTCGAGGCGTCTGCGGTCATGGACAAAGGGCGCCGTGATAGTTTGTTGCTTGAGATTGCAGAGAGACAGGCTCGTATGGAGAGGGACATAGCTCTTACATTGTTCCCTCTGTACGAGTATCACATGAGGCCACACCGTCCCATTCCAGAAGGTTGGCCACACCCGTCCTTCTACCGGTACCCAGTTGAGGGGTACCCTGAGTCAACTAGTGAGGAGGAGGAGGAGAAGGACGCAGCAGCGGCGGCAGCGAGAGCTCAGGCTGAGCAGAGGAGGAGGAGAGAGAGAGCAGGAGAAGGACCCGGACTTCACATTGACGGTGGAGGACGTGACAGAGAAGGCTGACGAGTAGCTACTGGTCTACACACTTCCCCAGTTTTCAGGCTGGTTTGGGGAAGTTCGTGTTTTGTATGTATATTCTCGCTCTTTTATTTTCTTTTATCTCCTTTTATGTTATAGTTTTCATTCATTTATTGGTTGTATATTCCCGTTCCCCCGTATATATCTGCTGGTGTATGCTGGAGGACAACGAGGGCGTTGTCCGTTTTGGTTTGGGGAGGGTAATGCATCCTTTGAGTCTGCATTTGCATTTGTTTTGCATTCACGTTTCTATTTTCAGCTTCCATTGTATTTATTTATTTCATAAAATCATAAAATCCAAAAAAATTAGAAAATTCAAAAAATTAATAAAATATTCACGTTTATTTTTTCATATAGGTTGAGTCGGAACGGTCGATTTCCGTGATGATATTGCACTTTAACTTGTCATTTTACTTGAGCCTTGCACTTTTATTGACGGTTATTAGCTAAGTCTTACGCATAATCTACGAGTTTTTGTTCAAATATAGCTGACTGTTTAGACTTGACCTGATAAATTGGCAACCTACTTACAATTTCTACGATTTAGAGCCTTATAACTGGTGAAATTCATGACCGGTTTACATAGGAATTGGGAGTAGTACTCCTTGCATAGCATGTTCATCATTTTTGCACTTTTATGACATTCGATTTCTTGTCAAATGCATACATTCGGGTTTGTGGTCGGCGTCACATGCAGGGAGGTGCTTGCAAATTTTCCCTTTTCTTACATTTTTCGCCCATTTAGCTAAACATAAGCCAAATTTAGCCTTTTTGACCCATTAACTAAATCCAAAACTGAGCCTGCCTAGTCAAGCTAGTTTAGTATGTCTTTTGTGGTATGTTTTTCCTTCTGCATGTTTGGCCCGTGTGTATATTGGTTGGATTTGGTGGAGAATGAAGGAAGAGAGGATGAAAAGAAAAATGAAAAAAAGAAATTGGAAAAAAAAAAGAATTAAGAAAAACGTGAAGAAAGAAAAAAAAATGAAAAAAAAGTGGTGATTCACGTAAGGCAGAAGAAGAAAAGAAAGAAAGAAAAGAAAAAATTTATTTGATTTGCGTTGTTTGACTAATTAAGACAGTATTAAAAAAGGGAAGTTTGTGACCATCTCACTCCTCCGTTCTTATTCATATATTTTTGAGGAGATAGTGTATTTGGATGGTGAGTTGTGTGCCAAATGAAAGACACTTGTGCATATTTTTCAGTCAGTTGAGATTCGGAGGGTCTTACATGGTCCTGTTTAGGAACTAGTTTGGCGCTTTTACCTCCACATTTCCATAATTTATTTTGCCTTTTCTCACCTGAACCTCACTATTCCTATACTATTTATAAGCCCTCGGCTATGACGGACATTGTTGGTTGGAATGTGTGCATTAGTGCTCGAATCGTCTTTCATTTTTGTTGCATGCATGCTATGTAGGTCGCAGTTTAGGTAAGTGACTGTTTCTCTCTCTCTATTTTACATAATAATTCGCCCTTTGCTTCATGAGAGAAGAGTGACCACATGAGAGTTCGATTTTGTTGGTCTTGCAAGGTCGATAGGTCAGCCTTATTTCTGAACATCCTATAACTCGTTTGCGTATTGACTGCTGCAGCTATAACTGTTGATTTCTGTTGCATTAAATTGGTTCAAGTAGACAAGTTATAGCTAGCTCTGAGTTAACATTTCCGTTCCATTAGTTTGCATTTAGTTTACTCGAGGACGAGTAAAGGTTCGGTTTGGGGAGATTTGATACGTGCATTTTATATAGTCTTTTTAGTCTTATTTTGCACGTATTTCTATCTACTTTTGTACTGTTTTGTATTGCATTATGCCCCGAAATGGCTACTTTGGTTCGTTTTGTCTGTTTTGTAGGAATGAACCTGAAAGGAGTAGAATCGTACCTTTTTCGTCCTATTTTGCATGCATTTTGAGAAGACGGGAATCTTAGAGCGACATACTGCATTAGGATGCGTGAAGGAATGGTCAACGAAGCAGTCGGCAACGAGTTGCAGCTGTTTTTGGAGGAAGAACACTCGATCAAGGAGTATTTTGGCCGATCGAGTGCTTTTATATGCTGAGGAGTTCGATCGAGTAATTTATTTTACTCGATCGAAGTGCTGTTTGAGGCTTTCCTCGATCGAGTAACATTCGTGCTCGATCGAGAGGTTTATTTGCTGAAGTCCTCGATCTGGAGGTTTTATACTGATCGATCAAGAAGATTGGAGTTTTCACGGGCCTTAATTAACCCGTGTTGTCTAATTAGTTTATGGACTTTGTTATTTTCTATTTAAGCATCGTGTGATTAGCAACTTTTTTTACTCTACCTTTTACTCTTAATTACTCTACTACGCAGTTTTCCCTTTCCCTAAACTTTTCTACTGTAAACTTTGCTTTGGATTGTTTTGCTTGGATCTTGGTTGTTCTTTACGCCGGAATTCTCGTGATTGTAATCTTTCTTTCCTTTTAATGTTAATCTCATCATTTGTTTCTCTAATCTCTTGCTTCTCTTGTCATCAATTTCTGCCCTAATTTGTTTATGCATTATTATTATTGTTTCATCATGTTTATTATTAGTTCATTCATTATTATTAATATTGACAACATTAACGATATGAGTAGCTAAACCCATTCATGTTGGGATTAGGGGATCTATGGTAGAATTGTGATGATGTAGCGAATAGGCTAGATGACTTGTTTGTGAGAATCTGTACCCATGGCAATTTAATTATAATACCGACTTAGTTGAGTGCACTCTTCTAAGTTACCCTTTAATCTGGTTAAATTTATTCCTGGATCGGAAGATTGGACTAAATAGACCTGCTATGAACAGTAGACTACCCCGACGAGGACGGAAGTTAAGTTAGTGGAAATCTAGGATAGAAAGTGGACCGGAAGGACCTTTCGATATCCGTCTCACAGTAAATTATCTAGACTATTTGCAGTTGAGTCATTAGACTACCATAGTGAACCGAAATCCCGACATGTTCCCTCTCATTTGATACATTTCAGTACATTTCCTTGCCTTTATTGCTCTTTCCTTATTGCTCTTTCCCTTAAGCTTATTAGTTTTGTAAACCAATTTCAAACCCCCATTTGTGACCAAATAGGCGGACCATTAACAGATATCTTGCCTCCCTGTGGAGATCGACCCGACTTCCCTAGCTATATTAGTTAGTGCCAGTTGGTTATTTTTGGTAGGGTATACGACTAGCCTGTCAGTCTCGATCTCCCATTTCTCTCCACCACCATTTTCTCAACAGGAGGGGGAGTCTTCCTTGGTTTCTTCTTTGGATGGACAACTTGGAATCTGGCTTCCTCTTCCTCATCGATAAATTACTTTTGGTTCTCTATAGCAACCTCGTGCTTCTTGTAATCATGTGGTTCATTCTTCCTTAGTTTCTCACTCTCTTACGATGTACTAGCCTTTGTTCAATTGCGATAAGAATCAGACACCCAGAATGATCCAATCGGAGTGGGCATATACCACATGTTCCTTTGCGACCAACGAAGAGCCCATTCGCGTCAAGACTTGGATGAGTGAGCTAGAGGTGTTTACGGTACAGTATCAAACTTCGGTATTCTCTACTTTAAGCCAACTAGTCTCAAGAGCCTTTTCGGGATATATTGATCATGAATTCCAAATGAGGTACACGAACGGATCGTGTAGGGTCTAGTGATGATACTCCGGTCAAAGCTTTCAAATGCCATCATGGAACTACATCTAATCAAGGGTCCTCCCTCACCTCTTAACGTATTTTCGCAATAGTTGCAAATACGGGTGAAGTCAATCATATTTAGCCTTGTTCTCATTACAATCGACCGGGAACGATAACCGGGTACATCAATAGGGGGCTCGATAAATATTAACCTCTCAATTAGCCAAATGTACAAGAGAAGATGAAAAATTAGGCATGAATATAGAGGGGAGCACACGGTCCAGAAAAAAAAATCGAAAAAGAAGAAAAAGGCCGAGATCGTTTTAAATGTAAAATGATAGGGCTTCCAAGGTAAGGTAGCTTGCGATTTGCTTCCCTATTATCCAATCCAAACCCAATTTATCCCAAGACCAAGCAAGTTAGGCTCTTGCACAGCTCTATTTGTTCAATAATTACAAGGAAACGAGGGTCTCCTCCCATCTCGGTATCATCATGGCCATTAAAGATGTAGCAATGTAGAAGACAAAAATTGAATGCCCTACGCCTCTCAGCATGTGATATGGTGGAAGCATCACTATTTATAAATCAATCTAAGAAGTTGTACATCCTAACACCTTTAGAGGTCGCACACTACTACAAATATAGGCAATAAGGTCTCCTTAACAACACATACTAATGCGTAATACATATTAACTTTGTCAATTGGATTATTTCATTTTGGCGGAAATAAGTGAAAAGTAATAACAATGATTAATTTGTTAAATCCGTTGTTAATGATAAACACAACGGTTGTTAAACTAGAAACAGTTGTCAATTAACTATGTGTAATAACAACGGTTTAACACTTAATACTTAATAACGTTTTTAATTGGAATATTTTATTTTGGCGCAAATGACTGAAAAATAATAACAACGGTTATATCTAAAAATCGTTGTTATTACTAATGACAACGGTTATTTAACTAGTAACCGTTGTCAATTTAAAGTAATAACAACGGTTAATAGATTAGAAACTGTTGTCATTAGTTTGAGTGTAAAAAAACAAAAACAATCTCTCATATCCAACACACAAACACACAACATACAAACACAAATTCAAACACAAACACAGAAACAACCGCACTCTCGCTCGCCGTCGCTCTGTCATCTCTGTCACTGTCGTCATCTGCTCTCCCTCATCGTCTTTGTCTCTTTATCAGGTGTATATCTCTTCAATATTTTCTATGATTATTAACAAAAAAAAGGTTTTCTCCGTCGCCGTCGTCTTTTTCTTTTGTTTTGGTTTGTTTGATGTTGCTGATGACTTGTTTGATGGATATAATTCAATAGTTGTTTTTGTTTATTTTCATCTTTAATTAGGGTTTTATGAATTATTATGTTGCTATAAAAGTCCCTGCATGTCTCTTTTTATCCTACGTTTTGATTGTTTTACTCTTTATTTAAATATGGTTCGAACTTGGATGATTGATACAAATAAGAGTGACCCCATCTATAAGATGGATTAGCTGAATTTTATGAAATCAATGCGAAAAATTTGAAAGGTTCGTCTAGTATTCCATGCCCTTGTGAAGATGTGGTAATGTTAGGTATATGGCTTTTCCGGACGTTAAAATTCACTTAGAGAAGTATAGTTTTAGTTGTTCCTATACCCGTTCGATTTTTCATGGGGAATCATTAGAAGAAGAGGAAAGTTTTGAAGAGGTGATGATGAGGGGTTAGGTGTGGAATACGAAAGGCTAAGTGATGCCGAGTTTTATGAGTTGGAAGTAGACATTGGTAATACATCCGAAGCTGGTTTTGATACGGGGGACAAGTTGAATGTTGGGTCTACAGATAATGAAGAGAAAGATGATGAGTCGAATACTTTTGAAGATGTAGGTGATGACAGTAATTTGGATCACCTAAACAACTTGTATGAGAAGTTGCGTGAGTCTGAAGTGCCTCTGTACCCGGGTTCTAAGTACACAAAAATATCGGTTGTGGTGAAGTTGTATAATATCAAGGGGGCAAATGGGGTGAGCGACACGTGTTTCACTAGCTTATAAGCCTTGATAAAGGACTTGCTTCCAGATGGTAATGTTCCTCCTGTTTGAACATAAGAGGCTAAGAAACTTATTAGCGGAGTGGGTATGAAATATGAGAATATACATGCATGTTCATATGACTGCTCATTGTACCGAAAAGTATTTCAAAACTTATCTAACTGTCCTGTTTGTTTTGAGCGGCGTTATAAGGATAAGAAACGTATCCCGGCTTAGGTGTTGTGGTATTTTCCAATAATACCAAGAATCATAAGGATTTATTCGAATGTAAAAGATGCAAGAATGATGACTTGACATAAAACTGGAAGAATAAATGATGGAAAACTAAGACACCCAGCAGATGGTATACAATGGAAGGCGATTGACGCTAACTATCCAGTGTTCGGCAATGAACCTAGAAACTTACATCCGGCGCTGTCCACTTATGGAATGAACCCTCACGGAAACATAAGTAGTCAACATAGTACTTGGCCAGTAGTGTTGGCTATTTATAACTTACCTCCACATGTGTGCATGAAAAGAAAGTATTTGATGTTGTCCTTATTAATTTTTGGCCCTTAACAACCTAGAAACAATATAGATGTCTATTTGGAACCTCTTCTAGATAATTTGCGAATTTTGTGAGATTATGGGATAGAAGTATTCAATGGATATAAGAATGAAACTTTCAATTTGAGAGCGATGTTGTTTACTATATCTGACTATCTCACTTATGGCGACCTTTGTGGACATACTGTGCATGGGAAATAGGCTTGCCCATTGTGTGGAGAGGATATTATATCAAAATACTTGAAGCATTCACGAAAGGATGTGTACATTGGAAATCGTAGGGTGTTACGCCGTGATCATCCTTATTGTAAGCTTCAGAAGGCATTTAATGGGTATGCCGAGCATCATGCGAGTCCTAAGATTTTGAATGGGCATGAAGTTTATGGGGAAGTTAAGGAAATTGAGATAATTTATGGGAAGATGAGCGGCTCTAAATTGTCTACCCGTGGGTATAAGAAAAGATCGATATTCTTTGATAAACTTCCATATTGGCCTGACCTGGAGGTTAGGCTTTGCCTCGATTTCATGCACATTGAGAAGAATCTCTGTTATAATATCACCAACACCCTCTTGAATGTTCCCGCCAGAATAAAAGATAACAAAGCTGCTAGGGAAGATATGACATTGATGGGTATTAGGCCGGAGTTGGCACCAGAGAAGAGAGGTAATCATACATTTTTGCCGCCAGCAGCTTTTACCCTTTCATGGGATGAGAAAAAACAGTTTTGTGCATACTTGAATGGACTTAAGGTGCCACAGGATTTTCGCCGAATATCAAAAGCCTTGTGTCGATGCATGACCTAAAACTCATCGGGTTAAACTCACATGACTGTCACACTTTGATGCAAAAGTTATTACCAGTGGTTACTCGGTCCATTTTTGCCCGACAAGGTACGATATGCTTTAACTACATTTTGTGTCTTTTTCCAATCTATTTGCAACAAAGTCATTGATCCCGCTCACGCGGAGTCTTTGCAAAACCTCGTTGTTGCCTCTCTTTGCAGTTAGAAATGTATTTTCCACCCTAGTTTTTCACTCTCATGGTACATCTGACTGTTCACTTAGTTAGAGATATTTTGTATCTTGGCCCCATGTACTTGAGATACCAGTATCCTTTCGAAAGATTGATGAAAGTGTACAAGGACTACACATCTAATCCGTATCGGCCAGAAGGTTGTATTAATGAGTGCGTTATTATCGATGAAGCTCTTTCATATTGTTAAGCTCACCTCTCCAGCGACGAGTTAGTTGGAGTTCTAAGAATCGCCAAACTGACTGGAAGGCGGGAAGAGGCATTAGGGGTTGTGTTGAAAAAATTGTGACACGTGACATGTTGCATTTAGCACATGCGTACGTGCTTCAGAATGACGATGAGGTGCAAACTTATATTCTGCAGCACCAAGATGAGCTTAAAGACGTTACCCAAACAAGAGCGAGATGTGGATTTCAAACGAGTATAAAAAGAGATTTGGAGAGTGGTTTAGGAATATTGTTTTAGATTAGAAGAATCAGTATGGTGATGACATGTCTCCTAGGTTACTACGTCTCGGCTTAGGTCCAAATGCGAGAGCAACGTTTTATAGTGGATTTGCCATTAATGGATATAATTTTTACACCCACGAGGAAGATGATTTGAGCACAATGCAAAATAGTGGTGTTTGTTCTGAATTTAAGGCGATACACTTTGCTATTTAAAAAGATAAATATCCTATTTGGGGAAAAATGCAATATTATGGTGTAATTCAAGCAATATTGGAATTAGATTACATTGATTTCAAAATACCTGTATTCTGATGTAAGTGGGTAGATAACAACAATGGTGTTCGAAAGGAAAATATGGGATTTACGTTGGTGAATCTTGATAAGATTGGAAATAAGGATGATCCGTTCATAATGGCATCAGAAACTAAACAAGTGTTTTATGTCACCGATCCTACAGATAAGGAGTGATCTATTGTACTATCTATAAGGAGTAGACGGGGTGCACCTAGAACTGTCAAACGGGTCGAACGGGCGTGTTACGGGTTCGGTCATTTTGGGTTCGGGTGAAATACGGATCGGTCTATTTCAGGTTTGTAAAATACGAGTTTATAGGGGTCGAGTTTATATGGGTTTCAGGTCAGGTTTAGGGTCAGAACGGGTCTGATTAACGCCTTTTTACAAATTTTTATTTTCTATAATTTTACTTCTAAACACGTAGTTATTCTTTAATTTTATTATTATCAAGTTTAATATATGATATTACTAAGATTAAACATTTTTTGCTTAATATATTCAATATCACAACGTTATAAAAAATATCAGATCGACCAGATGTTATACGTACATGACAAGCGGGGAGTATATTTATCTTATAATCATTTGAGTAACTAATCATTGTGATAAAACTATGTTTTAAATTAAATATAAGCATTTTTTATTCCAAAATTTTTAAAGCTCAAATTATTTTTATCATTATATATTAATTTTATTGGTTCTAAATATAAATTTTTAATATATTTAGCTATTTTCGGGTCGGGTCACGAGTTTAGCGGGTCTTGACCCTATATATGCGGGTTTTTTCCGGGTCGGGTCGTCATCGGGTTTGGGTTGAAAAGAGCGGGTCATTCTCGGGTTATTTTCAGGCGGGTTTCGGTCGGTTTTTCGGGCGGGTCATCTCTTGACAGCTCTAGGTGCATCTGATAGAGGTGATGATGATCAGGTTGTCGTATTTGAGGGACTGGATCATCATAAGATATCAAATTTTGACGATGTTGACGATGATAACACTATAAGCATCTATATACGTGATGATCATGGTGAAGGTATTTGGGTTAAAGAAGAAACTTTGCCACTCGAAAAACGTCCTCAATCCTGAGATGGTTATATGACTAAGTATATATATTTGCTTTTATTTGTTTTTTCTATCATTTAATTATGAACTGTTTCGATTATTATTTTATAAACATTATTTTAAATTTGTTGTTGTTGATGTGTTTTATGCTCTTAAATTGTTGACATTTAGCTTACATCATTTTTCTACAGTTTATTGTAGTTTGTAAATTTGATTGTTAATTAGCAAGTTCTTCTTTGCTTATTCAAATGTCGCTTATCTTTCCCTTTACCATTACGCATACAAAAAAATATGGAAAATTGGTGCAATGGCTAGGTAGTCAATAATATGGATGAAGATAAAGAACTCTTCCATGCAGATTATGTCAAAGCAAAAACAGATGCTCTGGGTTGGTTTGGTCAACATAAAGAAGTTGAGTTCAATGACATCTTCAACCAAAGCCAATATGATGTTTTAACTGATCCAAATCTCATTTCAATTATCTTCCACCTTCATGATAGTTGTTCGGATAAGGCAAACATCGCCATGGTATGTAAACCTTGGACTTAGCTGTTTCTTTTTTATCTGAATTCACCTCGTGTTCTGTTAGCGAACCTTCGAACTTTACGGGACAGTGATGCCAATGGCGTGAGGATAATGCGTAGTAATGGTAGACTAATTTCCCAAAGATGCAAGTGCTTTATGACGGATAATAAAGCAGCCAGATTTATCATGCATGTTCAACAACGAAAAAATGTATTGCAGAGGGCCCATCTTAATCCACTCAATGAAATTCAAAATAAAAAAAGTAAATGAGATGTTGCGGGATACGCCAACCCTGGTACATCAAGCAGCAAAAGAAACTGCGGCACCCTTACTAGTTCGTCGAACTTTCTATTTAGTTGAATTAGTTGATTTGATCAAGGTATAGCAGCCAATATCATTATATATATAGTTGATACTAAAGTTGGCTGGTGTGAGTGTTAAGGGCTCTTATCTCTCAAGAAAGTGGCCAGGGGTTCGATTCTTAACTCTTGCGAATGAAAAATCCCATTAAATTGCCATCAGTACCCCGAAGGAGATTGCCCCAGCTGTCGGTAGGGGATACTCCTGGTCAACACCAAAAAAAATATAGCTGATGTTGTATATTGATCGGATATGTTGCTTCTACTACTTTGCCCCAGCTGTCGGTAGGGGATACTTACAACAACGGTTTTATGTAAAGAAACCGTTATTATTACTTTCCACCAATATATTACTCAAAACAGGGACTTCTTTTCACAACGGATAACTAATAACGGCAACGGTTATAAACCTTAGTTAAAACCATTGACAACAATTGTTTTAAAAAAAACCTAACCGTTGTTAAGAGTTTTAACAACTGCCAGAACGACAACGCCCGCTTTTTTCTATAACAACGGTTATTAGCTGTTGTTGTCCCCTATATCTGTAGTAGTGGCAAGACGGTCTACTTCAGCTTTAGTTAATCCTAGAAAGTCTCAAAATATGTTCTTATAGCCTTGAGAACTAGGAGGCAAAGCTGGAACATTTTCTACATCCCACCCACTAATTGCGTCTATTTCTTCTGGAAAAGGGCAAATTTCACCTCCGGGAAAGGCAAAAACATGTAAAGATGGGTTCTAATATTCAAGACAAGCATTTAGGAAGGTTTTTTTTTTACCTTAACTTGCTTTAAACTAATGATCATTCCGATGTTGTATGCTTCCATCTCGTGTTTTTCGGCATTAGTGAACTCATTCACCCAATTCTCGACTCGGGATTCGAAAATGTCCATGATAGTTTGAGAAAGTATTTTCTTAGGTTTATGTATGAGCTATGGATTTAAGAAGAAACTGTTAAGAGAATAGGTCATATACACGCCCTATATATAGTTTTTAGAGTTTCCAAATTTCGCTTGGGAAGAAGATGGCTTGAGAGAAGATGCAGCAAGTGTTGCGCCTTCAGGAAGGGTCGCAGCTCCTGCAGCGCGTCTTCCTGGGGGTTGATCTCTGCAAATCAGTTTCGGGCAGTTTCCTAATTCCGTTTTTGGTTATAATTTGCTTTTCCTATAGAGTGTTATTATGATAATTCCAAGTTTTTGGTATCTTTACCAAATACTACGGATTTCTGTACAGAGACGAGATTCACATTTCGAGATTTTTCCTTTCAGCATTTCGTTGATTCCCGACGCATGATCAATTTTCATTTCATCTACCAATCACACTTAACCATTTTATTTTATTTTTTGTTTCTGTAGGATAGCACTCTCCGTCTTACGTCGTGTCTTTTTTTAATTTTGTCCATTTCGGGGCATTGTTTTTTTGCCTTTTCACTTGACTTGGCCGAAATTCGCATTTTTTGCTATTTTAGTCACCAAAATTTGTACTTTAAACATCACCCATTTTCGTTTACGCCATATTCTACGTGTTAATATATGTGTTCCTGTTTATATATATTCTTTTTGTTTGTCATTTTTCTGCGTGAGTTTCCGCAGTATAATGGCTGAAATATTCCCTAGCAAGACCTCTTTTGTAAGCTAACCTGCAGGTACACATGCTCCGACAACATCAAAAGGCACAAAGGCCCTATATATACATCAAAGTTCATATACATATAGACTCGGACTCATGTCCGAGAGCCAAGTATCATAATATGTACAAATATCTAATGTCTGCCCTCAAAGAAAGCCAAACGCTCCTGAAAATCGGTAACCACCGCCTTCAAGATGGCAATATCAGCATCTCAAACCTCGAACTCTCTCTCAAGATGGGCCGTCTCCTCTTGGAATCGTGCCAGCTCCGATTTTAGCTTGCGCTCTCACTGCAAATCAAGCAGAGGCAAGTAAAAAATGAAATGAAACAATTAATAAAACAATGAAATGCAAACTCCTATGTCTTGTAAGAAAGGAAGGAGAAAGGATTCATACCTGTACTCCAGGACAACTAGAGTGTGTCTCGACAGCCATCGCTCGGAACCGATTTGCCATTCGCAACAACTCGACGTGTCTGGACGGCGTCACCTGCATTTTGCATTAGTCATATACATATTCGTATATGTACAGAAGGAAAGAAAGATGTCTAAACTGGGGGCTTAACTTCCACACGATATGCTGCTGCTCGTCAAGTCTAGCCTCTATCACTGCCTCGGTAAAGGACGGAACCATAGTAGACATCGTCGTACCAGGCCCCGCGTACTCTACTGGCTCGGGAAAAGCTAGGGGCTTGACGCCAACATCATCGATCTCCTATCACAATTTAAATGATTATCAAGTTCAAGAAAACGTCAATTTAATGCTTATATTAAAAAAAGGAAAGTCAAATGCTTACCACGATCAGCCAGTAAGCTAATCATCTCTGAACGAACTTAGAATACTCCTGGTCCAGAAGCAAGAGAGCGTCGCCACTTTTCCCGACTAGGTTCGTCGTCCTCTCCGTTGTAGAAGACTCTTTAAACATCATCTGAGGAGGATCGACGAGAACCACGAAGGTGTCACGAAAGCACTGCCAAGCCAAACGCTCACCCAAGTACCAAACAGGCCCCATAGGTGTCGCTAGGACTAGCCTACTCGAGCACCTAGGCTTAAGAATGTCAGCCACGAAGGTCGGGCCCCTGTGTAAGTCTCCCAACACCTCGGTGTCCATTAAAAAGGTCAAGATAAAGTTTTTAAAATCAAAATGAATGAATAATAAAGGAACATAAGCGAATGAGTGGAAGTTTTCTTACGTTCTCGACCTTCAGAGCATTAACGTTCCTCCTACAGGTGTCTTAAGAGGACCGTTGGCTCTTGTATCAGTCGATGATCCAGTCCCTTACCACCAGGTACTCTCTAGCCACGTCCGCCTCCCAAGTCGGAGCAAGGTCAACAAAGTACGAGTATATCCAGGGCTTGTCAAGTAAAATAAGGGTTTATTTCATAATATTATAGGATCTTTCGTTATTCGCTAAATGATATTTCATTTATATTATGAAGATCATTCATCACATTGTTTCAAGTTCCGAAAAAATCCAATTATTTATTCTTATAAAGAGTTTCTCTGGCGAGTTTTCATGTCATTCTCAAGTTTTCCAGTGATCATTTATTTCAAACTTTCAAGAGACATTTGATCATTCATTTCTATTTTCAAATTTTCAAGTTCCTTATAAAGAAGCTACATAACTCAAAAGCAAGCTAATAAGAAAACAAAAATAAGTTATACCTCCAGGATGAGTCTAGGACCAATACTAGCAGGTGAGGTCCCTTTCTCGATCAACTCGGGATGGACCGTGGCTCTCATATGCCGTGTGACAACCGCGAAGCTAGGAGTGAGCCAGTCTAGGCGTCCTAGTCCTTTCAAGCCAGAAAGGTATAGAAGAAGCTTGGTCGACAACCGCTCTCCCTAATATCCTCGCAGGCAAGAACCACAAAAGCCACAAACGAGCCCTTTGCTCGGTCGTGCACGGAGGAGGAGTCACCTCTCCGATATTCATGGTCATCCTCACTATGGCTGGCACCTTGTCATCAAAGTAGTCCTTAATATAAGAACTGGGAACAAGACTGGCTACCCTAGTCCTGGCGTTGGGCAAGTTCCAGCCTATTAGCCTCCTAGCGTCAGCCGATTCGACAATCATAAATGTCTCGGACCACACCATCGGCTCCTCTCCCCAGGGAAGTCCTGGATTCATGCCAAAGTCATCTAGAGTGACTCCGATTTCACTGAAAGACATGTGAAATGTCGAGGTCTTGTCCCAGAATCGATCTAAGAAAGCACGGACATGAACATATTAGCCTAAGTTTTCTTCCTTTTAATCTCTACCCAATCTTTCACTAAGTGTCCAAAGGCACTCCGGTCGATGATCGCCTACTCCTCCTCCGACAACTTCTCAAAAGCACTCACCATCGTCGTGTACCCCGAGAAAGATCTCATGTTTTCAGCCTCATGCAAGTTTTCAAAGCATTTGTCAAGCCTCAAGCGCATATAAAGAAAAAGAAATTAAGATCAAGTTGCATACTATGCTCCTAGCCGTACGATACGTCAAGTGGCTCTGCGCTGCCCAAATGAGTTGACGTCCTCCTCTCTTCACATCGTCTCTCCTAGGCACCTCTATCTCATCTACATTTTGACATCAGGAATATCCGTGTTCAACACAATAACAATCCTAGAGTCAGACCCCGTCTCCACGGGATCATCTCGACCTGAAATCGATGTTATGTTCACTGCAAACAAACCAAAAACAGACCATTTTCACCCATTTCAAGCTCATTTTCAAGGTGATTATCAATCAAGTCAATGCATATGTTTATCTCATGTTATATATATATATATATATATATATATATATATATATATATATATATATATATATATATATATATATATATATATTTGGGTTGAGAAAGTGTGGATTTGACACGTGGCATGTAGAAAAAATTATTTTTTAAAAAATACATCATAAATATCAAAAGTATGTTCATACAAGTATACGATTGATGGAAGGTGTGATTGTCGCTGGGTCTCCCAATCAAACACATTTATATTCTCAACAAATAACTAGTTAGTGGTTAAGTCGAGGTCGATCCATGGGACGGTGTGCTTTGGGTTCTAAGTCTATCTATCTCAATTTATGCTAATGTCACAATTGATTTGGGTTTGTAGTTGGTGAGTCTAAAATAATGCAAGCAATGAAGTAAAATAAACAATAAATTAAGAGATGTAAACAAAGACTAAAAGTGCTAGGATATCATGGGTTCATAGGGGATTCATGGGAGTTGATCATACAAACGTGTTCTCAATTATATGCAAGCACTTATTGTTGTGATGGGATCGAGTTAGTGAATATCTTAGAATCCCTACGAAGGTTTGGGTCCTGGAGCCGAATCGATTAGATTGTAAAACGCCTACAAGTCGACTTAATCCTTCCTATTCAACTATATGCACGGTGTAATGAGACACGAGTTGGTTTATGTCTTACAAGCTACATTGAAAATATAAGTGATGGGTAAAAAAATGCAAGGAGTCATAGGCTCGCATTTCATCAAACATAACATGTGCATGAGTTGAAATCACAACAAGCAAGCAAATAAATTATGTGAACATGTTAGATTAAGCATAAATCATTCCCCATGTTGGTTTCCCTTAATTACCCATTAATCCTAGCTAGATGACTACTCACTCATTATCAAGTTCAACATGCTAATAAGGTTGTCAATCATATTAACAAAGCAAAAAATGATGAATAAATGAAAGTTAATAACAATAATTAAACAAGGATTAAGAGAATTATACCTATGAAGATGATTCCAGAAAATAAAGCAAAGAATAAAAGAAGAGAACTTGATTGATTGATGAAGAGTTGTCAATTATCCAATAATAACCTAATAATCTTCAATTACCCAATAATAATAAACTTGAACAATGATTAAGGAAAGATTAACATGTAATTTTGTGGAATAATTGGGATTAATGAATTCTAATCTACTCCTAATGAAAGCTTAATCTAATATAAGGAAAGTTTCTACTATCGGAACTTCTTTTTTTGATTATTACAAAATGGGGTATTTATAGTAGTGTATTACTAGGTTAAGGATAAATTAGTAAATAACAATGCTAAGTTTTAAAGTGGAGAAATGCAAGTCTTTCAAGGAGATGAGCATATCGCACTAATGTCATCATCATCCGCTCGGATCAGGAAGGGAGACGCTCGGATTGTGAGGTGAGGAGACGAGCGTCTTCTGCTCGGGACGCTCGGATCTTGATAAGGGGGAGACGAGCGTCTTCTGCCTAATTCGCTCGGATTATTCCTCAGAATGTCCCTTGCTTTTCCTCCTTTTGCATGCTGTTTATTCTTATGTTGCCGGTCTTCGTTCTTGCCTCCTCTTTCACACTAGTCCATCCAATATCATCAATAAGCTTCCAAATATGCACGGGAGATGGGAATTTTCGCTTAATTATCTTCTTTCCTACAAAACATACGAAATGTACTAGGAAAGCAAAATAGAAAGTATTTGACGGATAAAATGGCTATGGAATGTTATAATAGTATGCACAATAGGTTCATTTAGGGGACTAAATGTGCGCTATTCAGAGTCACATCAAATATCCCCAAACCGAACCTTTACTCGTCCCGAGGAAAGAGGTGACTAAAACTAGACCTTTATTTAAGCTATCCTAATAATATAACCGATGCGAGACAATTAGCGGGTCTCACTCCGCCCCTTCAACTCACAACAAGACAACCATGAGGTAGGATGTCTTCTTGCAAGGCAAGGTGGGGCTTCCCAAAATGGCGACACATCCAAGCATTAAAGCACACAAATCAAGTAATGGATGCATCTATAAAAATGAATAGCCACTTTCCTCATCTAAGTGGTAGAAATTATCATCAAGGGAAGCAATATAAGGGTATACATTCCATCATAGATATGGTCTCTTCAAGCTTCTAAGCCTAGAAGGATACCGATAAATCACCTCCAAGTTGTGTCAAGCTAGGGTACCTTTGTCCTCAATTGTTAAATGCTTTCGTCAAGAGTAAACTCCCTATGGAGTTAGAAACACTGGAGGATCGTGGAATTCGCCTTCTTGCCTAGACAAGAAAAAGGGTAGTCCCCTCTCTACCATGCACAAAAGTGGATACGATGGAAAATGGATCATTTGAATTTGAGTTTCATATGGGAGTTTGCTTTTGTTTGTTGTTATTCCCTCCAATTTCTTGTGGCATTTGACATTTGAGACCACTTTTCTTTTTGCCATTTCTTTTGATGTTTGGCATTTTCAACACTTGACAATTTTTCAACTTTTTGCATTTCTTTTGAACATTTTCAAAGCTACCCCATTTGTAGCGAAGGGGCTTATTTTTGAAGCATAGGAGTTTTTATTTTGTTACTCCTCTTTTCTTTTGATGCAATTGCAAACTTTTTGACTTTTTATTTCAATTCTTGAAATCAAATTTTGAACAATTTTTGTGCTCATTCCCTTTGATGACAAAATGTGGTAGAATATCGATGATGGTTGTATGGTTTCAAGGGTCACCTTGGAATAAACGGTAGCCAAGGAGTTAACACACCACAAGGTACTCTTGACTAGGCCTTAATCCATAGGTCAAAGGATACTAGGATGACACATCCTAGGGTGTTTTACAAGCATTCTAATGAGCAAAGTCTCAAGAAGAAAAAGTATCTACAAGAGCCTATATACACTTGTCAAGTTTCCCAAATAGATATTTTCCCAAAATTTTCTAACATGCAACTACATGCCATGATGCAATTAACATATATACATCTTAATGCATATGATTCTACCAACTAGTATGCCAAATAATCTAGATGTAATCCTAAATTTACATTGTTTATACCGCATCAATTAAAATAAAGCCACATAGTCATTAACATAAAGAGGAAAAAGGAGATTGGAAAGATCATACCATGCGGTCTTCAATATCCTCATGTCTCGGATGTGGCATAGTCGATCAATGTGATAAAGGATGAATAAACACAATATATATAAGACTACACTACAAAGGAAATGAACATTTTTTGTGGGTTTTTTGATTTTTTTTTTCAAATTTTTATGGTTTTTATGATTTATGAAGTAAAAAGACATGTTTTTATATTTTTTAAAAAATTTCAATTTTTATGTATTTTAGAATATAAATTCCCATCCCCACTTTATTTTGAACATTGTCTCCAATGTACATGTAGGAGTAGGAATGAAAAAGAAAGACATGTTTTTGGATTTTATGATTTTATGGAAATTGAAGTACAAATGCAATGATATTATATGAATGCATGCTCTAACTAAATGTAATTCTATATGACATATATAACAAATGAATGCAATCTAAACTATATTAGATGATGCATGATTAGGTCACCTATGATCAAACCTCCCCAAACCGATTTAAGCACTATTTCTAGTGTAGGAGAAATGAGGTTGGGTCATTAGTGACTATGTATGAATTCTAATCATTATGCAACTATCTACATGAATTATGTGAGATATAATACAATGCAAACTAATCTAATCATGTGAGATATATTACAATGCGACTATATTATATGAACTAACTAATATGAATGCAATATGAAATATAATACAAATGCAAGTGAAATGTAAACTAGATGCAAGGTAATTTAAAATGCAACGCAACTATACATAAGAGATAGGGAAAGAAGGGTATCATACAATTGGAGATGGTGTGGTAGGCATCTCTCGTTCGTCATCACCACCATCATTCAGTATCCATACCCGCTAAAACCTCCTTGGTCATACCCTCCTCCTTGGCCATAGAATCCTCCACCTTGGCCGCCAAAGTTCCCTTCTTGGTTCCCTTGATTAGGGAACAAAAGGTGTGGTTGTGCCCAAGATGGACGAGGGCCTCTAGGGTCTATATACCCTTGTTGTGCCATTTGGTAGTATTGAGGATAGAGGGCTAAATAGTTATCTTCTTGCCCTCGGTGTACCCCAAGATCGACCCGTTGCATAAAGGCTCATTAAATCATTCACATCCAGAGCATTGGGAACTTGTGGTTTAAATGGCACATAAGGAATGGGGTATGGTGGAATGGGTACATAAGATGGTGGTGTAATACCCCTTACCGGCATCCCACGAGGTTGTTGAGGTTGGCGAGGTGCTTCTGCTCTTTGAGGTGGCTTGGGGTGGATCTCAATGTCGAGGAGGTAGCTCGGTGTAGGCGAATACCGATTCAACCTTGGCTTGGTAGGTGGCACATTCCACCCCGTGAGAACTATAGAAGAGCACCCCTTTGTAAACCACTCCACACTCCCGGTTTGGGTGTAGGTATACCACTGGTGGTGGTTGAAGATGGCCTCCTCGTCAATCAAGGTGCTCCCCTCAATCGTTACATAAGTCCCATGAAGGTTAAATCCGGGACAAAGATCATTGGCAAACATCATGACTAGGCCTCCCATCACTAAGGTCTTAATGTGGGAATTCCCTTGAGAAAAATTGAAGAACCTTGTGAGCATCTCAAGGTGAGTGTTAAAATTATAAGGCCTTGTCCCTTGAACATTTAAATATGACTCTAAGATGGTTAATGTTGGAGTAAGTGTCCCCGACAATAATGCGATCACAATTGTCGATCATATTGATCACATATTTAAATCTCATATAAAGAATACGAAAGGGATGATATATTACATATATAGTCAACTGGTCCACGCATATCGGTAATGATTGGCTGGCTAGAGTTTGACATTACTGTCGTGCGACGGTGGTGATCAGTTTATCCCTTGAGGTCACACCTAAAGGATGATTCTCTTAATTGAAAAAGGTTAATTAATTGTATGTCGATACAGATTAATTAATTCCTTAAAATTGAACAAATTTTATCATAAGAGAGAAAATGACATCTTATTATAATGTGATTAAATAAGATTTTATTTAGTAATTTAAGAAGTTATATTACTAAAATTAATCGGTGTTTGCGAAACACGCGAGATGAGAATGATAAGTTAGTTATAATTACAAGATGTTGTGAATTATACTAACTAGTATTTAAATGACCATTTTATGTGAAAGTAATTTTGAATTACTAGTCAATTTGTTAAATGTGATTTATTTAATTTGTAAATGATATTTAATTTGTTAAATATGCATTTTAAATTAAAACATGACATAAGACATGTCACATGTCACATGACATACAATTGTACAATTGACAAAAATAAAATGGACTCCATATTACACATCAAAACCGAAATATTGGTGGGCATTTTTTTAGTTTTGTCTTATTCATTTGTCTTATTCATTTGTCTATGACACTTGATAGTGACATGACTATGGACAAAGGCTTACACAATTTGTCTTGTGAAGACAAAAAGGAAAAAGGAGAAGGTCCTAAATGACCCCCTACCCACCGGTTTTGTAGAGCACAATTGAGAGAATTTTTCCTCAATTTTTCCATTTCTCTCATGTTTAATAAAAACATAACATTCTCTCTTTTGTTCTTCATAAAATCAAGTTTTATGAATCAAATTTGTACAAATCAATCACTAATAATACTAGTAGTAGTATATGAGTATTAGTAACCGATTTTAAGGTAAGCCACATTACAAATATCTAGTACATATTATTTTGTGGGATTTTGGGATAGTTTTGGGTGCTACTTATTTGAGGGCTTCTATTTTGAAGTCATGGATGATCATCCTAATATATTTTCTAGCTCAAGAATAAATGAAGGTAGGTGACCTTCATTTGTGCCCATTTGGCCGAATTTATGATGTAGAGAAAATGATTTTCTTATCTCCTCTTATTTAGTTTGCATGCATAAGATCAACAATTTATTTTATGACTAAATAAATTAATTTATATATGAATATGTAAATTAATGAGATTAATAATTTCTAACAAGCGGTATCAAGAGCCTTAGGTTGTTTGCATGCAAATCGGTTATAGTTTTTCCGAGTTATACGATTAACAAATAAAACTTATAAATTTGTCTTTATTATGATATATCACGAAACCAATTATGCATGTTAAAGTTTCTGGTCCTAAAATTTATTTAGGATTTTTTGGTTAATTTATGGATTTTTATTGTTCATTTTGTATAATAATGGCATTAAAATGTGATTTTATGATAAAAATGTCATTTTTGGACTAAAATTAGCTAAACTTCTATTTTTCCATTGGTTTTTGGATATGTTTTCACATATATTATATTTTGATGACCTGTAATTGTTCATAATTTTATGAGTTCTTATGCTCGAAATATGGATTTTTCAAGATAAAATCAAATTTAAATGGAAAAATAGGTTAATATGAGTTATATTTCGAATCTGGTCATAGAAATTTAGTTTGTTGTTACATGAAATTTTACAAAATGTGTGTAAAATTATTGGCTATAATGAAGTCTTTATGCATGATTTATGAATTTTTGATGAAAAATGACATAAATAGTGACTTTAATTAGTAAAAATTGCTAAAACATACTTCATGACTAAGGAAAAACGTCACATGTTGCATTTTATCACCTATTTCAGATATAAAAGTGAAAAGTAAATAAAAATAATTTTTCTCATATTTTTATGGTTATTATTGATAAATCCGATAAACCGCAACATTGTTTTTCCTCAATAATTTTCAAAATTTTTAACCTAAGTTTTTGAATATTATGAGTGTCAGGGTATTTTTTTCAGAATGTTCATGAGTTTAAAATTTCAAATTTCAAATTTTTTTGAAATTTTTTTGATTTATTTGAAGTTTATGGCATTATATTGTAATTTTAAGTCCTTTTATGAACAATATTAAGAAATATAAGTTAATTATTTTCAAAAAAAAAAAAAAAAAGTTAATTATTTTCAATATGTTAGTGGAGACTAATTTTGAGTCCTAAGATGGTTAGGGTAATTAACTAGTACATAAATATGAATTTATGTAATTATTGTGATTTTAAAAGGTTAAATCACGCAAATCCGTAAAAACCGATTAATATACGATATTGGCTCCTTAAAGGCGATTTAGCATAAAATTTGGCATGTTCATACATATTATAATGCTGCATTTTATTTATGATTGTCATATTTTAATTTTTATGTAATTTTTGAATTATGTAATTTTACTTAGTATGGCCTTAGTTTTAATTGGTATTACCCGAAATGTATGGGAATATCGATTCGGTTGTAATTATTGTGATCTCGTATCACCGTTTTGTAATTTAATAGATTTATTTTTATTTTAATTACAAATGTATAATAGGAAATTATGTAATTCATTTTGTAATTTAATTATTCCGGAGTTCCTTGAAGACGGTGCCACTCGAGAAGGCGATCCACTAAAAAAGTGTTGCCTTGAAATGCGTGCCAAGACCGAAGTTCAAGGGACCAAAGCAGTTGGTTTCCGAATTTGTAATAGTTTATTAGATTTACTATTCTAGGAAGGCCATACTAGGATTTTATTTATACTTTGCATTTTATTTATATGTTGCATGCATCGCTAAATCGTCATAACTAAAACATGCATTATCATTAAATCATATATATCAACCGTGTCAATTACAATTATCGTAGTTCACCGCTTTAGTTCACTTAAAACGTGATAGATAATAAATTGACATGACCTCTCGGCAAAATAAACAATTGAGACTTAGCCTTACCAAAAAGTAGAAACCATGAAAACCTATTTCGTGAGGGAGTGCACTCGGCCACATCGGGGTACAAACCTTGTTACGTAGGGCAAGTGGGTGATAAATGTCTATCCACCGAATTTATGTTAATAAATTGTATTTCGGCACACCGTGCCCTAAGTTAATATGAATTTGGATCATGGACACATTTATTCGAAATTTGGATTTAACTCAACGAAAGTATTCACGACAATTTCCGGATGTGTTTCGGGCTAAAGATAAATATTAATGTAATTTTATCGACCAAGAGTTCTAAAAGTAGAATCGATTAAAGAGTTAATCCACTGAGTTATATTAATAAAGGGTATTTCGGCACACCGTGCCCCAAGTTAATATGAATTTGGATCTTGGAATCATTTATCATAGTTGGGTAGAGGTCACTATGTAAATGTTTTACTTGTTATTTACAAGTATTATTATAACGATAAATGTTTTGTTTTCACTATTCCGTTATCATATTGTTCTATTTCTTTACCAGAATTCATATACGATATCATTTGGATTTTTAATTCAAATCTCCATTAAAACTTCGTAACAAAAGACAAATTTGAATTTTCTTCTAAAAACCTCGTATTATCCATTGTAAGGATCTCTTGTGAAGAGTATAGATAAGAGTTATTTGTGATCAAAAGGGTTTTTGATTCTTAACTAACATATCTACTTACAATAAATTGTTTCTCATATGCTTAATTGAGTTAAGTACTTTGAAACGTTAAATCATTTTGGTAACTAGATTTGTTGGAAATCAAAATTAAACAAAATACCGCAACCACTTCAATGAAAGTTTTAAGACTAAACGATTGAATTGAAGAGTAGTCTTCATAAGATTCAACTTTGCTTCTCTAAGTAAAGATTCTTTGAAATGAGTGGGAGCATTCTCTTAAACCGTTGAGAAAAGGACGAGGTTCAAGAAGTAAAGATTAGAATGGAATTGACAAGAAAAAGGTAAAAGTAAAGACTAAACCTATCAATTCCAATCAATAAAGTTTCCTTTTGGAAGTGTTGGGCACTAGAAAGAAAACTACCCCAAATTATTGAACAATAAGCAAATTAGTTGTGGGACATCTAATGAGACTTTCTTCTTTAAATGTTTATTTGATTGACATAAATTTTGGTAGTACTACTTCGTCAATATTAGAAACCGGTGGTGGTTTTCATCATTGTATTTGATACATAGGATGATTAGAATATGACGACTAGCAACAATGATGTTGAGAGATAGAGTCATTGTGTACTCAATCTAGTTTTTGGGTTTAGAGTTGTACTTAATTGTGACTATTAAGTACATAAACTCTAAATAAGAATATAAACTTGTTAAGATACAAAAGAGATTTCACATTTGTGACCCTATACACCATGATTTGATGTATGGCTAGCCCATTATCAAGGTGATTATATTCTAAACCAAACTAGAATGATATATCATGAAGATGATGCAAGACTCAAATTGGTAACCCAAAGATTAAACCTTAGATTCTGGAATGATGAAAAGAGTTATCGAGTACTCTTGAAACCATTAGATTGTTAATCTTATGGTATATGCGTATCTTGTATTCGAAGCAAGGTATCTCGTGCTTTTCGATGGAAAAGGAGATCGAGGTTGCAAATCATTTATCCAAAATAGGTTGATCATTTTCTTTTACTAACGACTTAAGTTAATGCTAATGTGCTCACTTAATAAGGTAAATAGAGAAATCTTTGAAGAAGTTCAAAGAGTTCAAAGAATCATGATTTAGTCGTGATGGGATTATCCAAGTGAAGACTTTGATATAAGCCAAATGGAATGTGATATAATATCACAAATTAATCTCTCTTAGCATGCATTATGGGATAATGTGTGGTTGGATAAAGAAATCAAATGCCATTCGATATGGTTTGGACTTCAATCAAGTTACTTTGAGTTACTTGATTCTTTTGGGGATTTTATCATTTTGTCTAAATTATTTTTCCACTAAATCTAAAACGAATCATATGAGATATGAAATGGTAGGGTACCATGTTTGTAAGTTTTAAAAAGAAACAAATGCTTATTTTTCCTTATTATAATCACGAGTACAACGGGTTTGTGGCTCGTGAAATTGTCTTTCTAAAATACAAGTTTATTTCTAGAAGACAGAGTGGGAGAAATTATTCAAGAGCCACAAAGAATGTTATGTCGCAAGAAACTGGTCTTTCTTGGCTACATGAGACGTTTTGTGTAAGACGTTATTTCTTCAAAACCTAGGAGGTTAAAATCATCACTTATTGAAGAAATTATTCAAGAGCCACAAAGAATGTTATGTCGCAAGAAACTGGTCTTTTTTGGCTACATGAGACGTTTTGTGTAAGACGTTGTTTCTTCAAAACCTAGGAGGTTAAAATCATCACTTATTGAAGATGATGAATTAAGTGTTACTTTTAGAAAGTAAAGAGCTTGCAACTTACAAAGAAATTGTTTGATTCAAATTGATTACTTCTGGAAAGTAATGAACATATGACTTACATGAGAATGTTTAAGTCACAACTCAATACAAGGCTTAGAGCCATAAAAATCCGAAATAAAGGCTTGATTAGTGACAAAGGGTTTTGCACTAATAAAGAGAGATTTCAAAGCTTGATTGGTTGCAAAGGGTTTTGCACTAGTTGAAATGCTTAAGTCTATTTGGATCTCCTTAGGAATTGTGTTTCATTATGATGATATACATAGAGCGAGTGAATCTAAAACCCATTTCTTCAATTAGAAGGAATGTATTCAATACATGTCTTGAGTTTTGTAGATTCTTGCCATCCTAAGATAATGTGAAACTTAAGAGAGGGTCTTAACTAGGACATCAATGAGTTGGAATCAATGATTTGATCATGGTATAAAAATTTTCCCGATAAGTCTAGAAGTTGTGTTTATACATGAAGTTTAGTGGGAGTTACGGAAATTTTAGTAGTCTTATATGTGGATGACATATTGATCATTGCGAATGATTTAAGACTTTGGAGAAATATAGTACATCTTTAATATCCGGATTTATGGAGATAAATCTACATGATATTAGCGTCAAATAAGAAGTCTTATGTTGATAAGATTCATGACTAGTTCAATTGAATTGAACATATTTGATTGATTCCATTTGCTTCTGCTGCCGAATCAATTAAATAGGAAATGATGTATAGCACTTCATATACTTTGAGTATGATGAATTGTTTCAAATCGAATTTAAGTAATGGTTACCAAGTAAGCCATAAAGATTACCCTTAAGTGCTTGTAGAAGCATTAAGGATGTAAAGCAAAGTTTTTTTTATGCAATTTTGTGTAAGGGTGTTACACAAATGACAATTGACAATTGAGATTGCGAATGGTTTCCGACAAAACCATAATCAAAACACATTAGGATGGTTTAGGAACCATTGTGGCTATGTTATTTAAGAAATATATTTGCTAGAATCGTTCTAGGCAATAAAGAACAATGAGAGATATTTACAACGGAAATTGAGTATACTTGGAATCATGGGATGTGCAAGAAGGATGAGTCCCGCACACTGTGAAAACAGTGGGAGCTATTCTAAGGCTAGAAGGCCTATGTCTTGATTGGATCTCGACACGTACTCAGAAAGTTTTGTAATGCAAATTTATACATTACAAAGGAAAACGAGTATGTAGTAAGGTTGAGTAAGGTACAAGAAGTTGATAAAAACCTACTAACCAAAGCCTTCTCATAGGCTTAACATGATGAGTCATGTCATTTCAATTAAATTGAGTCTAACAACTACATTCAAGATCAGAATTGATTATAGAATATGAAGTAGTAATCAGGCATTAACTATTCATATGTGATAATCGCATTTGTCGTTCGAGTTTTACTTTAAAACTCTTTTATTATACTTTGTTACATCCAAACGGGTTGTATGACGATATTGAACCCCGTTAAAGTAAAACCGGATTAACATAGTATTCGCCCATAGTCACTTGTATGAGGTGACGTCTCGAAGTGACTAGAGTGTGATGCGATTGATGGCAAGTTCAGTGCCATACAGTCACGTGAGATGACTAGTCGATCACATAGGCAGACTGTTAGGAACACTTTGTCGGGCAGAGATCGCTTATAGAGTTATGGCAAATTTATATAGCCTGGTCATGGCGAGAGCTACTATAGTATTCTAATGAGTCGCTTCTTTTGACTAAAGACTGTTCGCCTAAGATGGCACAGTTTCAGATTAGCTTTGATTTATGTTACTACGACCTTCATAAATGGGGTCAAATGGGCATATTTTGGGTTATGATGGATGTGGCTAGTCGAAGGGAATAGTGCGATAGGAATTGTCCACCCCCTTGTCAGGGTTAAAACAATATCTCAGGGCCACTCGAGGAGCAATGAACTGGAAATGCGTGGCCACGCTCGGAAGGTATCTATGGTAGATAATTCCAGTCAAATCAGTTATTCTCCAGATCGAGGAAACCACTCTCGATATGATCACTTGCAAGTACGACCTGAAAGACACCTTGCATTGAGTGGGAGATAGTAATAGGACAAGAGAATTGGTGACGCACACTAAGCGAGGACAAGTGGGAGATTGTTGGGGTAAGTGTCCCCGACAATAATGCGATCACAATTGTCGATCATATTGATCACATATTTAAATCTCGTATCAAGAATACGAAAGGGATGATACATAACATATATAGTCAACTGGTCCACACATATCGGTAATGATTGGCTGGCTAGAGTTTGACATTCTTTGTCGTGCGACGGTGGTGATCAGTTGATCCCTTGAGGTCACACCTAAAGAACGATTCCCTTAATTGAAAAAGGTTAATTAATTGTATGTCGATACAGATTAATTAATTCCTTAAAATTGAACAAATTTTATCATAAGAGAAAAAATGACATCTTATTATAATGTGATTAAATAAGATTTTATTTAGTAATTTAAGAAGTTATATTAATAAAATTAATCGGTGTTTGCGAAACACGCGAGATGAGAATGATAAGTTAGTTATAATTACAAGATGTTGTGAATTATACTAACTAGTATTTAAATGACCATTTTATGAGAAAGTAATTTTGAATTACTAGTCAATTTGTTAAATGTGATTTATTTAATTTGTAAATGATATTTAATTTGTTAAATATGCATTTTAAATTAAAACATGACATAAGACATGTCACATGCCTCATGACATACAATTGTACAATTGACAAAAATAAAATGGACTCCATATTACACATCAAAACCGAAATATTGGTGGGCATTTTTGTAGTTTGTCTTATTCATTTGTCTTATTCATTTGTCTAGGACACTTGATAGTGACATGACTATGGACAAAGGCTTACACAATTTGTCTTGTGAAGACAAAAAGGAAAAAGGAGAAGGTCCTAAATGACCCCCTACCCACCGGTTTTGTAGAGCACAATTGAGAGAATTTTTCCTCAATTTTTCCATTTCTCTCATGTTTAATAAAAACATAACATTCTCTCTCTTGTTCTTCATAAAATCAAGTTTTATGAATCAAATTTGTACAAATCAATCACTAATAATACTAGTAGTAGTATATGAGTATTAGTAACCGATTTTAAGGTAAACCACATTACAAATATCTAGTAAATATTATTTTGTGGGATTTTAGGATAGTCTTGGGTGCTACTTATTGGAGGGCTTCTATTTTGAAGTCATGGATGATCATCCTAATATATTTTGTAGCTCAAGAACAAATGAAGGTAGATGGCCTTCATTTGTGCCCATTTGGCCGAATTTATGATGGTTAGAAAACGATTTTCTTATCTCCTCTTATTTAGTTTGCATGCATAAGATCAACAATTTATTTTATGACTAAATAAATTAATTCATATATGAATTTGTAAATTAATGAGATTAATAATTTCTAACAGTTAAGTCAAGGAGAGTGCACCTATCTTGTTCATATCTCCCATTGATAGTGCCAGCAATGAAGCGTTCGGTGATTCAAATCACCGGATGTTGAATTGCGAAGGTATAGCATTGTTTCAAGTGTATGAAGTCCCTCCCGAAGATAGCTCTCCAAACGCGGTCAACAATGAAATCCGCGGGTTTGTCGGTGTGTTTCGTTGGCACAAGAAGGCCAAAGATATTTGCAAATCGATCAAGGGTTAGCCTATGGTCTCGATTGCATAGTCGGAATTCCATACAAACAGTTCTCTGAGTATTTGTGACGATACGGAGCCTACACAAGAACTCTAGGGTAAGGCTAAGGTAGGTTTCCTTATGGGCATAGAATAGCTTTCCAAGCCCCAAACCATCAAAGAACATTTTAGTTTGATACCTTATACCTAGGATCTCTAAAACTTTGGTATCAATTAATTGAGTTGGCTCAAAATGCTTACCTAGCAATGTGAGGAATTTTTGGCGATGTTCATCGCAAGCAAAGATCACTTCCGGAAAAAATTTGAACCCCTCATATCATCACATTGCGATAGCTTATTGCCTCTCCTTGGGCGGACGAAGAAGTGCCCTTGCGCTTCTTTGGTGCGGTCTCAGTGGACTTCTCTGAAGGAAAAGTAGATCTATATACTAATATATTCATATATGTTTTAATTTAATTTATCATAAAATTAATAAGTGATCTTATGCATGCAAACTAATAAACAATATAAAGAAGAAACCATCATCTTACATTGTGATTTTCGGATTTATGGCCACAAGTGAGTTCACCTACTCACTTGTTCTTGAGCTTCCAAATATTGGATGAACAAGGTTCAAATTAGAACCTCTCCCAAAAGCATATACCCAAGGAAACTCATAATAACCAATATTATTTAGATCTAGTAATAATATTGGTTTTACTATAAAATTGACACAAAATGAATTGTATTTTTACTCTTGAAAATCTCGGTCAAGAGAGAGTATTTTTGTGAGATTTTATTTCTCTAGAAAAATCACATATTGTAGAGATTATGCATTTTCTTACACTAGAAAATTATATATAGTGAAAAGAATAAATAATGTTATGTAAGAGAAAAGCACTTCTCTCTTTTCTTATGGGATGGCCGAAAAAATGCATTGGGTAGTATGCCCAATGCATTTCATTTTTGCTCTTCACAAGAGGCTAGGCATGCAACTCTAGGGTTATCATTGTGTTTTGAATAAAATAAATTTAAACAATACAAACCCTTAATGCCCTTCTAATTTTCGGTTACCATATAAAATGGTAGTCCATATTAACTTTGTCATTTGTCAATTTTGTTATGTGTTACAGGTTACATGACATGTAACAATGCAATGTATTTTTATCATATTAAAAATCAACATACTTATAAAATATGTCATTTACAAAATCGACTAGTAATTCATATTTAGTTGTGCCAAAAGTGTTCCCGAATTATAAACTACAACATTCTGTATTTATTATAATTTATTCATTCCGTTTCAATTGTTTCTGTAAACAATAATTTCAGCTAAGTAATAAAATAATTCGATTACTTAGACCGTGTCTCATTTAATCATATTTACAATAATATACGTAAATTATACTCACAAAATCATCCGTCAATTTTAAGCAATTTAATTAACTCGTATCGGTATACGATTAATTAAATAATCAATTAAGAGTATTTCCCTATAGGTATGACCTAAGGGGATCAACTGATCACCACCGTCGCAGGACAGTAATGTCAAACTCTAGTCAGCCAATCATTACCGATATGTGTGGACCAGTTGACTGTAAAATATTACATCCCACATGTATTCTTAAAATGGGATTTAATAATGATATTTAAATCATGTGATCGCACTATTGTTGAGGACACATTTCCCAACAATCTCCCACTTGTCCTCGACAAGTGTGCGTCACCAATTCTCTTGTCCTATTACTATCTCCCACTCAATGTAAGGTGTCTTTCGGGTCGTACTTGCAAGTGATCATATCGAGAGTGGTTTCCTCGATCTGGAGAATAACTGATTGACCGGATTTATCTATCATAGATACCTTCCGAGCGTGGCCACGCATTTTCAGTTCATTACTCCTCGAGTGGCCCTGAGATATTGTTTTAACCCTTACAAGGGGGTGGACAATTCCTATCGCACTTATTCCCTTCGACTAGCCACAGCCATCATAACCCAAAATATGCCCATTTGACCCCATTTACGAAGGTCGTAGTAACACAAATAAAAGTTAATCAAATCTGCGCCATCTTAGGCGAAGGTCTTTAGTCAAAAGAATCGACTCATTAGAATACTATAGCGGCTCTCGCCACGACCAGGCTATATAAATTGCGAACTCTATAAGCGGTCATAAGGCCCGACAAGGTGTTCCTAACGACCGCCTATGTGATCGACTAGTCATCTCACATGACTCTATGGCACTTGAACTTGCCATCAATCGCATCACACTCTAGTTACTTCGAGACGTCACCTCATACAAGCGACTATGGGCTAATACTATGTTAATCCGGGTTCACTTTAACGGGGTTCAACGTTGTCTCTACAACCCGTTTGGATGTAACAAAGTATAATAAAAGAGTTTTAAAGTAAAACTCGAACGACAAATGCGATTATCACATATAAATAGTCAATGCCTGATTACTATTTCATGTTCTATAATCTAATTTGATCTTGTACGTAGTTGTTCATTTCAATTCAATTGAAATGACATGACTCATCATATTTAGCCTTTGAGAAGGCTTTGGTTAGTAGGTTTTATCAATTTCTTGTACCTTACTCAACCTTACTACATACTCGTTTTCCTTTGTAATGTATACATTTGCATTACAAAACTTTCTGAGTACGTGTCGAGATCCAATCAAGACATAGGCCCTCTATCCTAAGAATAGCTCCCCTTTGTTTTCACGAGTGTGCGGGACTCATCCTTCTTGCACATCTCATGATTGCAAGTGTACTCAATTTCCGTTATAAATATCTCTCATTGTTCTTTATTACCTAGAACGATTCTAGAAAATCTACTTCTTAATTAACATTGCCACAATGGTATCTTAACCATCCTAATGTGTTTTGATTATGGTTTTGTCGGAAACCATGCGCAATCTCAATTGTCAATTGTCACTTGTGTAACACCCTTACACAAAATTGCATCATAAACACTTTGCATCATAGCCTTAATGCTTCTGCAAGCACTTAAGGGTAATCTTTATGGCTTACTTGGTAAAGATTACTTAAATTCGATTTTGAAAACAATTCATCATACTCAAAGCATATGAAGTGTTATACATCATTTCTTTTTAATTGATTCGGCAGCGGAAGCAAATGAAATCAATCAAATATGTTCAATTTAATTGAACTAGTCATGAATCTTATCAACATAAGACTTCTTACTGACGCTAATATCATGTGGATTTATCTTCATAAATCCGGATATTCAAGATGTATTATAATACTCCAAAAGTCTTAAATCATTCTCAATGATCAATATTTCATCCACATATCGGACTAATTAAAAATTCCGTAACTCCCACTAAACTCCATGTATAAACACAACTTCTCGACTTATCGAGAAATGTTTTATCACATGATCAAAATGTTGATTCCAACTCATTGATGTCCTACTTAAGATCCTCTCTTAAGTTTCACATTATCTTAGGATTTCAAGAATCTATATGACATGTATTGAATACATTCCTTCTATTGAAAAAGTGGGTTTTAGATTCACTTGCTGTATGCATATCCTCATAATGAAACACAATCCCTAAGAAGTTCCAAATAGACTTAATCATTTCAATTAGTTCAAAACCCTTTGCAACCAATCTTACTTTGAAATATCTCTTTATTAGTGCAAAACCCTTTGTCACTAATCAGGCCCTTTTGTTTCGGATTTTCACGGCTCTAAGCCTTGCATTGAGTTGTGACTTAAACACTCTTATGTAAGTCATATGTTCATTACTTTCTAAAAGTAATCAACTTGAATCAAACAATTTTTTTTGTAAGTTATAAGCTCTTTACTTTCTTAAAAGTAGCATGAATTCATCATTTTTAACAAGTGACGAATTTAACCTCCTAGGTTTTGAAGAAACAATGTCTTACACAAAACGTCTCATGTAGCCAAGAAAGACCAGTTTCTTGCGACATAACATTCTCTGTGGCTCTTGAATAATTTCTCCCACTCTGTCTTCTAGAAATAAACTTGTATTTTAGAAAGACAGCTTCATGAGCCGCAAACCCGTCGTGCTCGTGATAATTGAAAAGGGAAAAATGAGCATTTGTTTCTTGTGAAAACTTACAACCATGGTACCCTTATCATTTCATATCTCATACGATTCGATTTAGTGGAAAAATAATTTAGACAAAAATTGATAAAATCCCCAAAAGGATCAAATAACTCAAAGTAACTTGATTGAAGTCCAAACCATATCGAATAGCGTTTGATTTCTTATCCATCCACACATTATTTCATAATGCGTGCTAAGAGAGATTAACTTGTGATACTATATCACATTTCCTTTGGCTTATATCAAAGTCTTCACTTTGATAATCCCATCACGACTAAATCGTGATTCCTTGAACTCTTGAACTTCTTCAAAGATTTCTCTATTTACCTTATTAAGTGAACATACTAGTGTCAACTTAAATCGTTGGTAAAAGATGATGATCAACCTATTTTGGATCGATGATTTATAACCTCGATCTCCTTTTTAACCAAAAGGTACGAGATATCTTGCTTTGAATACAAGATACGCATATACCATTAACAATCTAATGGTTTCAAGAGTACTCGATAACTCTTTGCGTTCATCATTCCAAAATTTAAGGTTTAATCTTGGGTTACCAATTTGAGACTTGCATCATTTTCATGATATATCATTCTAGTTTGGTTTAGAATATAATCACCTTGATGATGGGCTAGCCATACATCAAATCATGGTGTATAGGGTCACAAAAGTGAAACCTCTTTTGTATCTTTAACAAATTGTATTCTTATTTAGAGTTTATGTACTTAATAGTCACAATTAAGTACAACTCCAAACCCGAAAACTAGATTTAGTACACAATGACTCTATCTCTTGCCTTCATTGTTGCTAGTCGTCATATTCTAATCATCCTATGTATCAAACATAATGGTGAAAACCACCACAAGTTTCTAATATTGACGAAGTAATACTAGTAAAATTTATGTTTAATCAAATAAACATTTAACGAAGAAGGTCCCATTAGATGTCCCACAACTAACTTGTTGATTCTTCAATAATTTGGGGTAGTTTCCTTTCTCGTGTCTAACATTTAAGACAATGGAAACTTTATCGATCGGGATTGATAGGTTTAGTATCGTCATTCTCAACAACTTTCCCTTTAACATAACCTTGTATCAATTCCATTCCAATTTTACTTCTTTAACCTCGTCCTCATCTTAACGATTTAAGAGAATGATCCCACTCATTTCAATGAGTCTTTACTTAGAGAAGCAAAGGTGAATCTTATAAAGATTACTCTTCAATTCAATCGTTTTAGTCTTAAAACTTTCATTGAAGTGGTTGCGTTATTTTGGTCAATTACGAATTCTGACAAAACTAATTACCAAAACAATTTATCGTTTCAAGGTACTTAATTCAATTAAGTATATGAAACATAATCCATTGTAAGTAGAAAATCAAGAATCAAAAACCTGTTTGATAATGAATAACTTTAATCTATACTCTTTACAAGAGATCCTTAGCAATGGTTCATTCGAGGTCTTTAGAAGAAAATTCAAATTTTGTCTTTAGATACGATGTTTTAATGGAGTTTTGAATCGAAATGATATCGTATATGAATTGTGGTAAAGAAATAGAACAATATAACAACGAAATAGTGGAAAACTTAACATTTATCGTTTTATTAATACTTGAAAAACAAGTATAGCATTTACATAGTGACCTCTACCCAACTATGATAAATGATTCCAAGATCCAAATTCATATTAACTTGGGCACGGTAGGGCCGATTCATCCCTTATCAATATAATTCGGTGGATTAACTCTTTAATCGATTCTACTTTTAGAACTCTTGGTCGATAAAATTACATTAACATTTATCTTTAGCCCGGAACACATGCGACTACGGTCACGAATACATCCGTTGAGCTCAATCCAAATTTCGAATAAATGTGTCCATGAATCCAAATCCACATCAACTTGGGCACGGTAGGGCCGATTCATCCCTTATCAACATGAATTCGGTGGATAGACATTTATCACCCACTTCCCCTGCGTAACAAGGTTTGTACCCCGGTAGGGCCGAGTGCACTCCCTCGCGAAATAGGTTTTCATGGTTTCTACTATTTGGTAAGGCTAAGTCTCAATTGTTTATTTTAGCGAGAGGTCATGTCAATTTATTATCTATCACGTTTTAAGTGAACTAAAGCGGTGAACTACGATAATTATAATTGACACGGTCGATATACTCGATTAAAAGATGATGCATGTTTTAGTTATGGCGATTTACCGATGCATGCAACATATAAATAAAATGCAAAGCATAAAAATAAATCCTAGTATGGCCTTCCTAAAATAGAAAATCTAATTAACTATTACATATTCGGAAACCAACTCCATTGGTCCCTTGAACTTCGGTTGTGGCACGAATCTCTAGGTAACACCGTCTTTATGTATCGCCATCTTGAAGAAATCCGTCTTTGGGAACTCCGAAATGAATAAAATTACATAATAAATTACATAATTTCCTATTATACATTTGTAACTATAGTAAAATAAATCTACTAAATTACAAGACGGTGATACGAGATCACAATAAAATTACAACCGAATCGATATTCCCATACATTTCGGGTAATACCAATTAAAAACTAAGGCCATACTAAGTAAAAATTACATAATTCAAAATTACATAAATAAAATTATGACAATCATAAAGAAAATGCAGCATTATAATATGTATGAACATGCCCAATTTTATGCTAAATCGCTTTAAATAGCCAATATCGTATATTACTCGGTTTTTTACAGTTTGCGTGATTTCAACATTTTATAATCACAAAAATTACAAAAATTCATATTTATGCATAAGTTAATTACCCTAACCTCTTAGGACTCAAAATTTAGTCTTCACTAATTATTTGACCATAATTAACTCATATTTCTAAAATTGTTCATTAATGGACCAAAAATTACAATAAAAATGCTATAAACTTCAAATAAATCACAAAAATTCAAATAAATTCAAAATTTGAAATTTAAACTCATGAACATTCTAGAAAAATACCATGAAACTCACAATGTTCAAAAAACTTAGGTTAAAAAATTCGAAATTTTTCCGGAAAAACAATGTTGCGGTTTATCGGTTTTTTAACAAAATAATCATAAAAACATGAGAAAAATTATATTCATCAACTTTTCAATTTTAGATCTGAAAAAGACAATAAAATTCAACATGTGACGTTTTTCCTTAGTCATAGATTATGTTTTATTAATTTTTCACTAATAATGTCACTATTTATGCTATTTTTCATCAAAAACCCATAAATCATGCACAAAGACTTCAATATAGCCTATTATTTTACACACATCTTGTAAAATTGCATGTGACAAGATACTAAATTTCTATGACCAGATTCGAAATTTATCTCATATTAACATATTTATCACTTAAATCCGATTTTTATCATGAAAAATCCATTTTTCGAGCATAAAAACTCATAAAATTATGAAAATTTCCAGATCATCTAAAAATAATATATGTGAAAACATATCCAAAAACCACTGGAAAATTCGAAGTTTAGCTAATTTTCGTCCAAAAATGACATTTTTACCATAAAAATCACATTTTAATGCCAATATTATATAAAATGAACAATAAAATCAATAAATTAACCAAGATATCCTAAATAAATTTTAGGATCAGAAATTTTAACATGCAAAAATTAATTTTGTGATATATCATAATAACACAAATTATACAAGTTTTATATGTTAATCTTTATAACTCGGAAATACTTTTAACCGATTTGCATGCAAACAACCAAGGCTCTTGATACCGATTGAAGGAAAATTAGATCTATATACTAAAATATTCATATATGTTTTAATTTAATTTGTCATAAAATTAATAAGTGATCTTATGCATGCAAACTAATAAACAATATAAAGAAGAAACCATCATCTTACATTGTGATTTTTGGATTTATGGGCACAAGTGAGTTCACCTACTCACTTGTTCTTGAGCTTCCAAATATTGGATGAACAAGGTTCAAATTAGAACCTCTCCCAAAAGCATATACCCAAGGAAACTCATAATAACCAATATTATTTAGATCTAGTAATAATATTGGTTTTACTATAAAATTGACACAAAATGAATTGCATTTTTACTCTTGAAAATCTCGGTCAAGAGGAAGTATTTTTGTGAGATTTTATTTCTCTAGAAAAATCACATATTGTAGAGATTATGCATTTTCTTACACTAGAAAATTATATATAGTGAAAAGAATGAATAATGTTATGTAAGAGAAAAGCACTTCTCTCTTTTCTTGTGGGATGGCCGAAAAAATGCATTGGGTAGTATGCCCAATGCATTTCATTTTTGCTCTTCACAAGAGGCTAGGCATGCAACTCTAGGGTTATCATTGTGTTTTGAATAAAATAAATTTAAACAATACAAACCCTCAATGCCCTTCTAATTTTCGGTTACCATATAAAATGGTAGTCCATATTAACTTTGTCATTTGTCAATTTTGTTATGTGTTACATGTTACATGACATGTAACAATGCAATGTATTTTTATCATATTAAAAATCAACATACTCATAAAATATGTCATTTACAAAATCGACTAGTAATTCATAATTACTTGTGCCAAAAGTGTTCCCGAATTATAAACTACAACATTCTATATTTCTTATAATTTATTCATTCCGTTTCAATTGTTTCTGTAAATAATAATTTCATCTAAGTAATAAAATAATTCGATTACTTAGACCGTGTCTCATTTAATCATATTTACAATAAGATACGTAAATTATACTCACAAAATCATCCGTCAATTTTAAGCAATTTAATTAACTCGTATCGGTATACGATTAATTAAATAATCAATTAAGAGTATTTCCCTATAGGTATGACCTAAGGGGATCAACTGATCACCACCGTCGCACGACTTACGATAATGTCAAACTCTAGTCAGCCAATCATTACCGATATGTGTGGACCAGTTGACTGTAAAATATTACATCCCACATGTATTCTTAAAATGAGATTTAATAATGATATTTAAATCATGTGATCGCACTATTGTTGAGGACACATTTCCCAACATTCTCGCCTTTTCCTCTTAGGTTCATCATTTTTTATTTGAAAAAGTTACGGTTTTTGGGTTGATTTTCTGATGGGGATGTTTGGGAGATGATGATGTGAGATTTTGGGTAGATAAGATCAGGGAAATGAGGGATGGTGGGGGTGTTTATAAAGAAAAAGGGGTGGGAGACGAGCGGGTCAGGGTCGGGCTCGGGCGGACTTCACGAAGTTTCCAGCTAAAATAAAGGGAATCCGAGCGTATTGCAGTCGGGACGAGCGTCTTCGTTGGGGGAATCCGAGCGTCTCGTAAGAAAGACGAGCGGATTCTGAGTCAGGGATCCTGGCATTTTTTAGACTGGCTGGGGACGAGCGTCTCGTGCTTGAGACGAGCGTCTCATGTGGGACGAGCGTCTTTCTGCAAATCCGAGCGGATTCTCTTCCAGCTAAAAACTATTTCCAACTTCATGCTCAGGACGAGCGTCTCATGACTAGTACGAGCGTCTTGCCTGGCGAGACGAGCGTCTTGTTTTGAATCCGAGCGGATTGTGGATCAGGATCAAGTAATGCTTATGACAAGGCTCTGAACGAGCGTCTTGCCCTTGGTACGAGCGTCTCGCTCCTTCATTCTTTTCTTTCAAAAATCGTTCCCTTGCACCCTTTTGTGATTCCTTCTTATCTTTTTTTTGAAATGATGCTCAATAAATGGGTAAGAAACCCTCTCTCACTACTCTCATGCATGAAATGCGAAATTATATACAATACTATACAATTTTATACAATGCAAATATTATGGGAAGGAGTATCTTATAATTGGTGGTTTGAGATAGGACTCCACGAAACTAGTTAAAATTGTCAAGATTCTTTGTCCATAGAGCACAAGGCTCTTAGAAGGAGATCAAAAGCTAGTGAACAAGCCCCAAATAAGCATAAGTATGGTTTGCTTAACTTCAAAACAAAGCTTGCCCAAGGGAATTTGTTATTCACTCTCTTTTTCACCTACCTCTTGGCACTTGAGTATTTGCAATGCTTCAAACCAACAAGCCCATGACTCTTGTTAATGTTAGGGATGAAGTATGGCTTATTTTCATCCGGAGACTTCCACTTGCCATCTTCCTCTTAAATTTTGGTGATGATGATAGCATTTGGATTTATCAATCCTTCACGAGTGGAAGGAGAATTCTCATAACATTGATGACCGGATACCTTAGGAATTGATGTTGTGGGTGCCAAATTTCCACAAGCTAGTTCATTTGCAAGTTTGTGCTTGAGCTTTTCCACCAAGTACCCTTTATATGATGATTTGACTTTTTGGAGAAGGTCCACCATATCATCTTCAACGATCATAGGTTCCGTGGTGGGTGTGAAATAGTCTTCATAGGCAATAGGGAAGGGGCATTCTCCTTCTTCATGACAAGATATCTCAAATTTCTCAAGGATAGGCTCCTCAAGTAGAGTGATCTCACAAACTTCCCTTTCCTTACTCCATGAGTTCTTGCAAAACATGGTCTTGTCATCTTGGCTATCTTCATAGGAATCATAAATTGGAGCTTCACTTTTCTTCATTAATTATTTCTCCAACACCTCAATGTTTACATCAAATGACACACCCTCATACTCACAAAGACTAAGCGTATTTGGCTTACTCAACCTCATATTTTCCTCATCAAATACCACACTTTCATACTCACAAGAGTTCAAAGAGATTGGCTTTTCCCACTTCTTATCTTCTTCATCAAAGGTCATTACCTCAAATTTACATTCATGATCAATGTCTAAGGAATGGTAAGGAGTATTTACTCGGGCTTCTTTCACTTGGGCAATTTGAATCTCCAACTCCTCACCTTGGGTAACAATGCCTTCAAAAACATTGTCCCTATTTTGGCTTTCCTCTAGCATTTGTTTGAAGAAGTTTTGTTGATCTCCCATAATTTGAAGAATCACATTTTGAATGGGTCATCATCTTGTTGTGGGTGGGTGTGAAAATTGTCATATTGTGGCATTTGGAATTGGTTGTAAAGTGGGTATTGGGAGGGTGGTTGTTGTGGATATTGGATGTGGGGATTTTGGTGGGAAAACTTGGGGTAGTAGTTAGGATTTTTATTGTATGAGTTGTAAGGTAGGTTTGTGTTGACTTGCTCCTCAAACTCCCCATACCCATAGTCATACTCAAAAGATCCACCATATACTCCATATGTCAAGTCTTGAGCCATCATAGCTAAGACAAGGAAATAACTACAACCATGGAAACTACACAAAAACGGTAAGAACGATCCTTGAGGAACAAGTTACTCAAGGTTAGAGCAAAATTAAAATAGACAAACAAGTAAGAACTTAATCACATAACACCGTCCCCGGCAACGACGCCATTTTGATGGAAGGTGTGATTGTCGTCGGGTCTCCCAATCAAACACATTTATATTCTCAACAAACAACTAGTTAGTGTTTAAGTCGAGGTCGATCCATGGGACGGTGTGCTTTGGGTTCTAAGTCTATCTATCTCAATTTATGCTAATATCACAAATGATTTGGGTTTGTAGTTGGTGAGTCTAAACTAATGCAAGCAATGAAGTAAAACAAACAATAAATTAAGAGATGTAAATAAACTAAAAGTGCTAAGATATCATGGGTTCATAGGGGATTCATGGGAGTTGGATCATACAAACTTGTTCTCAATTATAAGCAAGCACTTATTATTGTGATGGGATCGAGTTAGTGAATATCTTACAATCCCTAAGAAGGTTTGGGTCACGGAGCCGAATCAATTAGATTGTACAACACCTACAAGTCGACTTAATCCTTGCTATTCAACTATATGCATGGTCTAATCAGACTCGAGTTGGTTTATGTCTTACAAGTTTCATTGAAAAGATAAGTGAAGGGTAAAAAAAATGCAAGGATTCATAGGCTCGCATTTCATCAAACATAACATGTGCATGAGTTGAAATCACAACAAGCAATCAAATAAGTTATGTGAAAATATTAGATTAAGCATAAATCATTCCCCATGTTGGTTTCCCTTAATTACCCATTAATCCTAGTTAGAAGACTACTCACTCATTATCAAGTTCAACATGCTAATAAGGTTGTTAATCATATTAACAAAGCAAAATATGATGAATAAATGAAAGTAATTTACAATAATTAAACAGGGATTAAGAGAATTATACCTATGAAGATGATTCCAAAAAATAAAGCAAAGAATAAAATAAGAGAACTTGATTGATTGACGATGAAGAGATGTCAATTCTCTAATAATAACCCAATAATCTTCAATTACCTAATAATAATAAACTTGAACAATGATTAAGGAAAGATTAATATGTAATTTTGTGGAATAATTGGGATTAATCTACTCCTAATGAAAGCTTAATCTAATCTAAGGAAAGTTTCTACTATCGGAACTTCTTTTTTTTATTATTACAAAATGGGGTATTTATAATAGTGTATTACTAGGTTAAGTAGGGATAAATTAGTAAATAGCAATGCTAAGTTTTAAAGTGGAGAAATGCAAGTCTTTCAAGGAGATGAGCATATCGCACTAATGTGTCATCATCCGCTCGAATCAGGGAGGGAGACGCTCGGATTGTGAGGTGAGGAGACGAGCGTCTTCTGCTCGGGACGGTTGGATCTTGAGAAGGGGGAGACGAGTGTCTTCTGCCTAATCCGCTCGGATTGTTCCTCAGAATGTCCCTTGCTTTTCCTCCTTTTGTATGATCTTTATTCTTATGTTGTCGGTCTTCGTTCATGCCTCCTCTTTCACACTAGTCCATCCAATATCATCAATAAGCTTCCAAATATGCACGGGAGATGGGAATTTCCGCCTAATTATCTTCTTTCCTACAAAACATACGAAATGTACTAGGAAAGCAAAATAGAAAGCATTTGACAGATAAAATGGCTATGGAATGTTATAATAGTATGAAAAATAGGTTCAATTAGGGGACTAAATGTGCGCTATTAAGAGTCACATCAACGATGTATGTCCAGATGCACCAAATTTTTCATTGGTAGTAAAATGACTAAGGGAGGAGTACGATATTGATAAGATGTGGATTATAATTCCAATAACTGTAGACGTCGAATTTAGTCAATTAGCCAGTTCTATAAGATAGTAAATGGATCATTATAGATTCAAATGGGCAATTTAGAACGAATGTGCAACATGTTCAAATATTCAATAAATGCCTCAACTTCCAACGAAATTTTTCGTTGACCTCCTTCCTACATATGTACCCATACACAAGTATAAATATTTAGAGGGGTGTATGAACTATAGTGAAATCAGATCATGGTGATTAAATTGTAATGATGATGATGAATATAAGAGAGATGAGAGGAAGAAGAAGAGAGAGAAGTAAATCTGAATATTCTGAATTAATTAACAATGTGTTACAGCGTTGGAGTATTTATACTAGTTTGTTAGGTGAAGTATAATCAAGTTAGTTATATCTAACTAACTTCCTAACAGACTCTATATTCCACATCCCCCCCTCAAGATGGATAATCTTGATACAGCTTGAGTCCTAGCTTTGCAGCAAAGAAATGATGTTCTTGTTTGCCAAGTGCTTTTGTCATCACATCTGCAAGCTGTAAACCTGTCCTGACATGCTTAGTGTAGAGAAACCCTTCCAATTGCTTGTATCTAACAAAGTGACAGTCAATGTTGAGGTGTTTAGTTCTTTTATGGAAGACATGGTTTAATGCAATGTGCTGAGCAGCTTTGTAGTCACAATATAAAGGAATGGTAAGCTTGATGTCAACTCTGAAATCTTTGAGTAATCCAACCAACCACACTAGTTCACTTGTAGTATAGGACATGCTTGTGTATTCGGCTTCAGCAGAGCTCTTGCTAACTGTGACCTACTTCTTAGTTTTCCAAGAGACCAAGGAATTCCCTAAGAAAATGCAGTAACCACTTAAAGACCTGATACTAGATGCACACGAACCCCAATCTGCATCACTGTATGCTTGCAAACTAAGGGAGGCAGTAGAGGAATAAAATAAACCAGTGTTGACAGTGCCTTTCAGGTATTTAAGAAGATGTTGTGCAGCTTGATAATGTGGTTCCCGTGGCTGGCTAAGGAACTGACTAAGGTGATGTACACTGTAAGCAATGTCAGGTCTTGTCAGACTCAAGTATAGCAACCTGCCTATAAGTCTTCTGTATACCTCAGGATCAGTCAATAACTCTCCTTGATCAATAGCTAACTTGAGTCCCTTTTGCATAGGAAATGAAGCAGCTTTACAATCTTCAAACCCTGCATCTTTAATGATGTCTAAAACATAATTTCTCTGATTCAACATTATACCAGAAGCATTCCTTCCAATCTCCAAGCCTAAAAAATACCTCATATCACCCAAGTCCTTAATAGTATACTTGGAATGTAGTTCTGACTTCAGTGTATCTAGTGCACTCAGATCATCACCAATCAACAATATATCATCAACATACACTAAAACCAAGGCTAACTTATTGGTTAAAGGATTATGTTTAGTAAAAAGAGAGTAGTCTTGTTTGGATTGTACATAGCCATGACTAACCAAAAATTTTGTCAGTTCTTGATTCCATTGTCTGGAAGCCTGCTTCAAACCATATAATGACCTTATAAGCTTACACACTTGACCTTTCTTAGCCTTAGTGTAACCCAAAGGGGGTCTCATGTAAACTTCTTCATCAATATAGCCATGTAAGAAGGCATTATTGACATCTAGCTGATAAAGAGACCAATTTCTAATAGTTGCTACTGCAAGTAAGGTTCTGACAATAGTGAACTTTGCAACAGAGGAAAAGGTGTGTTTGTAGTCCTTGTCCTTAACCTGATTAAAACCCTTAGCAACCAACCTTGCCTTGAACCTTTCTACTGTTCCATCAGCCTTGTGTTTTATTTTGTAGACCCACTGACAACCTATAGCCTTCTTGCCAACAGGTAATGATGTCAACTCCCATGTATTATTTTTCTCAAGAGCACTTAGTTCCTGATTCATGACAGTGACCCATCTAGCATCCTGACTAGCTTGATTGTAATAATTTGGTTCAAACTCTTGAATGACATTATTCAATGATGTTGTATAGCTTGGATCAAAATCATCATGAAGCTGCTGAATAACAGCAGCATGTAGAGCAGTTGAACAATGGTAATCAGCCAACTTTGCTGGTTGTTGTCTTTTTCTACTAGATTTTCTGATTGGAGGAGAACCAGATGCAGGAACAGACTGTACATAAAAATCTCCAGTACTAGAAGGAGTATTATGTTATGATTTTTGAGTACTAGATGTAATAACCTTTGTATTATCTGGCATATTATTTGTTATTGCAGAAGTAGGCACTTGTATACTATCAAGATCAGTCAAGAAATCATTGATTGCAGGAACTGCTGATGAACCAGTAGTCTTAAAAGGTAGACAAAACTCATAGAAGATGACATCTCTATTTATAAAGGTGTCGTGTGACTCTAAATCATAGAGCTTATATCCTTTCTGATAAGGAGGGTACCCAAGAAAGATACATTTTCTAGCTTTAGGCATAAATTTGTCCCTAACAGTGGGAGGCTTAGTGGCATAGCAAAGAGAGCCAAACACTCTCAATTCATCATAGCTAAGCTTAGTGTGAAATAATAACTCATGAGAAGTCTGCCAATCTAACACAGATGAAGGCATCTTGTTTATTAAATAAGTTGCACTAAGTAAGCAATCCCCCCCAAAACCTAATAGGAAGGTGAGCATGGAACCTAAGAGCACGAGCAGTCTCTAAAAGGTGTCTATGCTTTCTCTCTACCCTACCATTTTGTTGAGGACGGCCAACAATACTTCTTTGATGTATGATTCCTTTGGAAGCAAAATAATCTTTACATTGTGATTGAAAGAATTCAGTGCCATTATCAGATCTAATTATTTTAATTTTGGTACTAAACTGAGTTTCAACCAAATTTATAAAATTGACTATCAAATTAAGAACTTGAGTTTTCTCCTGAACTAAAAAGGTCCAGGTGCATCTGGAATAATCATCCAGAATGGTAAGAAATGACTGTGCACCAGTCCTATCAGCCTGTTTGTATGGTCCCTACAAGTCCATATGAACAAGATCAAAGCATTTAACAGCATGTGAAGCACTTCTATTAAAAGGCAAAGAATGATGCTTGGCTAAAATGCAAGTTTCACAAAACAATTTATTAACATTCTTCATAGTAGCAGGATGTACATGTTTTAACTTCTCAATAGAAGAATGGCCAAGCCTAGAATGAAATAAATCTACATTTATTTTGTTAACAGAATGAACAAAGGATGCATTATTACAAGCATTGTGATTTTTGAACACTCTAAGTTTGTACAAGTCTCCACATCTTTTACCATAAGCAATAGTAGTTTTACTTGAATGGTCCTGAAATAAACAAGCATCATGTAAAAAATTGATAGTTAAGTTAGACCTGGTTATCAATTTTCCAACAGATAAGAGGTTAGGTTGAAAATCAGGTATAAGCAAGACATCAAACAAAATAATATCTGAAGTCAAGTAAACTGTCCCAGTTTTATGTACTGGTTTCAGTGTCCCATCAGGTAAAGCAATAAACAAAGGATGGGACAGAACTACAATATTATACAACAAGGAAATATCTGATGTCATATGATCAGATGCTCCAGTGTCAATAACCCAATCTTTATAATTGGAAGACCCATAATTAGCATAAGAGTAGGGAAGAGTGATACCTGCAAAATGACTAAAAGGTTGAGAAGCTGGTCCATCAGAATTAGAAGAAGAAGTCTTCTCAGACAAAGCTTGTAGAACCTTGTGTGTTACTGAATCAACAATGCCCTGCACAATGTCTGGTAAAACTTGAGAAGCAACAGATGCATCAACAGGTGTAGAAGGTATCTAAGAAGCTTGAAATGAACCCATTGGATTATTGTAACCATATAAAGTAGGGTAAAAAGGATTAAAATTGCCATACTGGCAGAAGGAACAGAACCATTAACTACAGCATACTCAGCATCCTGATTATGACTAACATCAACATTACTGGCAGTCATTGGTGGTGGAGGTGCTGGTGTGACAGTTCCAGCAGAATTACTGGATTTCTTTGCCTGTTTGGCTTTCCATGCCTTAAACTTATAATAATGCTCAATTATGTGACCCTTAATGTCACAAAATAGACATGTTTGTAGCTGAAAACAGTCTGCAGTTTTATGATTTGTCTTCCCACACTGAGCACAAGGTGGATTATCAAACTGCCCAACAACTGCAGCCTGACCAGTATTATCTTTAGATTTTTTGTTTCTGTTATTGTCCTCAGCTGTCTTATGACTATTAAACCTTTTCTTGGCAGCATAACCAACATTCTCAGTAACAGCAGAACCCGAACTATCATTTATAGATTTCTGGCGTTCTATCTTTTGCAAGACACCTAATGCTTTGTTTATAGGTGGCAAAGGTTCCATAGACAAGAGAGACAAGTGAACTTGTTCATACCCAGCATGTCAACCCATAAGCAATTGAATCAATTTCGATTGTGTTTCCCTTTCAACCAATCTCTTCAACAGATTACATGTACACTTAGTCATGATGCCACAAATACATTGAGGGACGGGATCCATATGATCTATGTTCTCCCATAGACCCTTAATCTTACTATAGTAATCTATCAAGGAGGCATTTTCTTGTTTAACATTGGCAAGTTCTTTCTTTAACACATACAATTCAAGAACATTCAATTGCCCAAATCGTTCAACTAACTCAGATCACAGATGCTTAGAAGACTGAGTATATTGAAAATTATCTTGTAAAGTTTTGATCATAGAATTTTTAATCTAACGAGAGACAAAAATATCACAACGAATCCAGGCGTTATACCTCTTATCAGTTTTCTCAGGAAGCATGCATTCTCCAGAAATAAAACCAATTTTGTTCTTGGAAAGCAGAGCCTGAATGATCTCGCGCTGCCAATGGCGAAAATTAGAGCCATCAAAGACTGTTTCTGAAAGCTTCCATCCAGGCTGGTCAGTAGGAGACAAGAATAGAGGATCATCAAGCGGAGAAAAAAGATAATCTGGTTCAGGTTGAGACATATTTGATTGATGATTATTGGATTTGTGATGAATATATGAAGATAAAGATTCAAAGATTTATCAATGAATATGTTTGTTTATGTTTGCGGAAGCGTTTTTAGGATCGATACCACTGATACCATATGAACTATAGTGAAGTCAGATCATGGTGATTAAACTGTAATGATGATGATGAATATAAGAGAGATGAGAGGAAGAAGAAGAGAGAGAAGTAAATCTGAATATTCTGAATTAATTAACAATGTGTTACAGCGTTGGAGTATTTATACTAGTTTGTTAGGTGAAGCATAATCAAGTTAGTTATATCTAACTTCCTAACAGACTCTATATTCCACAGGGTGTTATGGACCTTCTCCCTCCAACCTTTTCTTCTACCTTCTTCCTTTTTCTTTCACAATTGATTAAATTTAGTATATATCGTGTGAGGTCGAAAAGCAAGTAGATGAAGCAAAATAAATGATATTTTAATCGGTTGTGAGAGGAGAAGGTAGAAGATAAGGTAGATATAAATTCTCAAATATTTATAATTTATAACAAGTAGTTCTTTCATCTTAGTGTTAGAGTTCTTCTATCTTTTTCCTCCTCTCATATTTTAAAAAATATTTGCCTAGATGTTAAGCTTTTAAAGTACATAATTATCAGTACCTTACCTTTCTCGATTTTATTTAGCTGCATCGGGGATTGCATCGCTACAAGGATTTAAAATAATGTGGAGTTGAATGGAAACTTTTATCAGTATAATTTTTGTGCACCTGAAATTTTATCTACAAAAAGTGTGTAATAGAAACTTTGCTCAGGTACCAACCTCATACTAAAATTATTTCTTTAATTGTTTATATTAAACTTATTTAATCATAACGGTTAAATGGCCAGTGATAATGAAGGAAACGGACTCGGATTTGTACAAGTGTTAATCAACATCAAAGTATATTCTTAATGTATTGAGTTTAATGTAGTTAGCCTGCCATTTTTATTATAGTTTTAAGAGAAATGTATTTGATTGCCATGTTCCCATGTATTTCGTATTATGCCTCTGATGATTATCATATTTCATATATAATCTGCAATTAAAGTACTTTGTGATAGGAGAAAATTTTTATTCCTTGCTTTGCAAGCTAAGTTGATTAAAGAAAATCTAACCATTCAATACTGCCCAAGATAACTAATTAATAGTATTTTCATCAAATTGTCATAACTCTCTTTAATTTGAAGGGTAGCATAAGTTGTTCATAGTTTGTGTTTCTTTAAATCTTCCCAATATAGTAAAGAGGACGATAATAGTAAAAAAAAATGAGAGAGTAAAATGGAATATATAGAGGGATATGAGTACTTACAAATCTAGGGTACTTTAAGTTTCAATTTTGCTATGTATGTACTTTTTCCAGTTTTAAAATTATATCCCTCTTTCTCAACCAATTATTTATCTTTTTATAAAGATATTATGAACAAGCAAACAATTCACTGTGTATATATAAAAAAAAAATCACTAATTGCTAAAGAACCATAGGCTAATTCACCAACATATACAATATTTAGGAATGATTTCATATACTACCTCTACTTTACATTTAGCATTACAATAACTAAATATAAAGCTGGATATGTTCATTGTTCATTGTAGGCTTAATTGTCATGTCACATATCCAATCTGATCATTAGTATTTAGTAAAACATAAGCATAAGTTATAAACTTAACTAAAATTACAAAACAATACATAGAACACATTGACCATAGAGTACTAATTATAAGTCGAGAATTAATGTCAATGTTAGTTGTATAATCTTGAGGATGTTTTAATTAAAAGATATATTAATTGAATAAGTACGTATATACATACACAATATGTTTTTTCAAGAAATACATCATTACTTTCAATAGTTAAGATTGTGAAACATTTATATCTTACAAACATTTATATTTTATGACTTGCTAATTTTGTAAGTTCGATATTTAAATTGTGACGTAACTAGGTGACACCATTATTGTAGTAAGTAGTGAAAAAATTATGTCCTATCTTATAAACTAGGTTGAAACGTTGTGGATGCGTCACTTAGCGTATTCAACCTTAATTATAAGTATTAAATACCAAGTCATTAAAAATGAACATAATAAATATAGTATAAATCACACCAAGGTATTAATTATAGTTTAAATGTTTTTTAGTATTTATTAAATTACATTAAATAAGTACGCTCATTTGTTTCTGAATTGATATAAAATATCTTTATAAAGAAACATAAAATATAAATCATCATGATTATTACGAAAAATACTTTAATTTGAGTATAATTTTCATTATATTTATTAATATAATTTGTTATATAAAGATTGTTTAAGTAAATGTTTCACAATGCTTTACATTTAAGTAAAACGGTTAAAACATTATTAAAAAGTTATAAACTTAGACCATTAGGTGAAAAATAAATTCGTAAGAGTCATGGTATTTATTTAAAAAAATTATTAAAAGATAAGTTTTATAATGTGGAAATAAGCAAACTACAAAATAAATACATTCTCCATTAAACTTTTATCACCCTACTTCTCCAACTTCTCCAACATATGTGAGGAGTATTATATTGGAGTGGGGTGATAAAAGTTGAATAGAGGGAGTATAAGATTAATAGTGCGATAGCGAGTATGTACACAGTGATATCGAGTATGTATGTACATGTCGATAACGAGTATGTATGTACATAGTTATACCGAGTACTTCAGTGATACCGAATATGTGTGTACACAACGATAACGAGTATGTATGTACAAAGTGGTAACGAGTATACCTCATTTATAAAATATTGATCATGCATAATTAGTTACCACTTTTTACTTATAATTAAAACTATATGTTTTTTATTTGAAATATTTCGAAGATAAACCTTCATAACAAAGATTTAGGAAAGGTTATGTATGTATGTATACAGTGATCGCGGGTAAATTTGAATAATTAAAAGAAAAGTAATGTTTATTAAGTAATATAAAATTATATAGGGTTGTTTTACGTGGTATCAAGTGTTTCTTCATATTCTACGTGGTACCCCTATATTTTTCAAAATATAAGTGGTATCCCTAAATTTAGTAAAATGTTCTAAACAACCCAAACTACTAAAAATCAAGTTTTTAAATTTTGTAAAGAAAATATGTTTATAATTGAGAAGACGATGTTTATGTTAATGACATGACAAATTATTGCCAAAAAAAATCAATAAAAAATGTATAAATTAAACAATTTAAAGAGACGAATTAGAGCAGATTAGGTATTTTAAGATGTTTTAATTATGTTTAGGGGTACCACTGGATATTCAGTTACAATTTTTTTTGGAAATATCTTCAGTTAAATATGTATAAGTCAAGAATAAAACATTGATTATGATTAACTAGATATTACTTTTAGTTGAATATTTTATATGTTATTTTATAAAAATGATATTTGAGAAAGTTCAACCTATTTTATTTACGGGTAAACTCTTAAACATCATTATATATAGTTGTTAAAAAAAACAAAATGTGCAAATTTTATATATATATATGTTTGACACATAGCACATGTAAGACACAACAAAAATATTTGAATAAGTTTAGTTTGGACCCTATATGTTTGAGAAATAAATATCATACGTTATACATTAAAATTAAAAATTGCAAAAAAATATATTCACATAATTTTGAACAAATATTTTAACTGAATTGAAACATAACGTATCGTGAAATGATATAATTTGATAACTTAATGTTGTTGTTGCATTATTCGAATAAATTTTATTTTAATTAATATGATATTTGGTTAGTTACAATTTTTTTTGTAAAACGTCGATCATGCGTAATTAACTACTTCTATAACTTATTAGCTTTAATTAAAATTATATGTATTTTATTTTAAAAACACTGAACTTAAACATAAAAAAATAAAATTTGAGAAAAAAATAATTTATTTTTATTTATAGGTAAAAATATTAAAGGTTATATATGAATTATATTATTTTTCTTCAATTATAATAATAAAATTTTAAAACAGGCCGCGCGAAACGCGGGATACTACCTAGTATTCCTACATACCTAAGTCATGCCTAGCATCCGCGACGAGTCGAAATTTTGATAGCATTTCGCTTAAATGACATGTTCTCTGCCCAAAAGTGTCTCAGAGACATGGTTGCAAACTGAAATTTTGATCACATACGAAACTTACCCATAGTCCAAGGATTCCAAGACAACAAGTTTCATCGAATTCCGAGGTGTTTCGGGTCATTTCCGAGCCTATGAAGCGGTTTTGTATAAAATCGTCACATTTTAGCCTAAATTCTTCTATGGTTGATGAAGTTTCGAACTGAAGACATAGTTGTGCTCCTAGTATGGTTAATTACGCATTTCTAATACCAATTTCACAAGACGAATTCATTTGGTATATTTACCCTAAATTTTCGAGATATTTTAGCATATAAACCCTAAATTCTACTCAAATTCAATCTACAAATGCAAAATAATTCAAAGTCGAGAGACATAACTGGATTAGTTAGGATTATTGTCGAATTCTTGGTCTAAATTTGATGAAGGATGATGAAGTTCTTCGATTTGTTTGTAAGGAAGATGAAGAAGTTGTTTTTTTTTTTTTTTTTTTTTTTGACAACCGTAAAGAAAAGTTGTTACAGTCTCATGGCCTGACGGGCCAGGCCATGTGCTATAGTATTAAAATGTCTTGGAATAAAATTAATACATAAACAATGAAATAAGCCGAAGTTGCCCCTCATATCTACCAAGATATCTGCCAGCAAATGATCTTCTTTTTCCACTTCTGCCAAATCATTGATAAGTTTAAGACAATCCGACGAAATATCAAGATGAAGAAAACCCTCAGAGGCTGCCCATAATAGTACATCTCGCATTCCCAGTGCGTCCGCTTGGAGAGCAGCTTCCGCTCTAATTTTCACACTTCGTCGCATAAGTTCTTGTCCCATCGAGTCAACTGCCACCCATCCAAAGGCCGCCCTATAGGTTTGATCACAGCTCGCATCCACTTTAACTCTTATCACCGTGCAGTGATCCTGCCTACCAACTAGGTGAAAAGGATACCCTTCCTTTATTCTCCATCTTACCTTATCCATTCTCTCCTCACGGGATCCCCTCCTATCGGCCCTAAGATGTCCTCTATCAACCTGGTCATTGAGGACCCGAATCCTCTCCCCAATATGCTCATAGAAAAGATCCATAATGCTTCGCCAGTTCAGCTCCAGACCGTCAAATTTGATTGTATTCCGAAGGTTCCACAATCCCCACAAAACAGCAACAAACATTATCACCCTCCTTTCAACCCCTCTTTACCAGAGCGTAGCTTGACCCAATCAATGATCCAGTCCGTGATGCTTAAGGATGAAGAAGTTGTGTTTTGAAATAAAACCCAATTCTCGCGCTGAAGTTCTTTTTTTGATGGACTTGGGTGAGTTAGGGAAGAAACATGGTATTTGTTGCGCCCTTTACTAAAAACGTTTTTCAGATGCGCCTTTTTTTTTTGCCTTTTCGCTCTATTGCTTCGAGTTGGTTATGAGTTCGTTATAAATGGGCCCATATTTCTATATGATTTTTTAGTCGTATACATTTCGATAAATAATTTCTCATAATTCTCGAGTTGGAATCATTCGGATTCGTCACTCGGATCATCATCTATTTCCTATTTCCTATTTCGGGAGATCATTTTTTTCTCATGTTGTTCAAGGTTATATTACTTCCCCACCGACAGTCTTGTTTGTCATATAAATTATCAAGCTTTATTTTCCCCAGCGGATGTCCAAGCTCGATTTTATTTTCTCCCCAGCAGTATATTACTCTACAATTATTTATTTGATTCCCCTACGAGAGTCCGCTGCCGCTTACAGCCGACGTATTTCTAAGAAGCCGAACTGAGTTAGCTTCGCCTATTTTAGAGTTCGCTTGAGACCGACGCAAGCCAATTCTCCTCCAGCAGTTCTCCGAAATGTCCTGCTGCTTATCAATCTCAATATCAATCCCAATATCATGTTTTGTGCTCTCTAGCGCTTCTCTGAGATCTTCTTGCTGCCTAAAAAGCTCTATCAAGTGTTATCGGTCAACCTCATGTTCCTCCACGAAATTCAATAATAATGATCCTTCGCGTTCTAGTTAGCCTTTAGGAGGTCTCGGGTATGTTTCTACACCTCCCGGCAACCACCTTATGATGATTAGGCCGCATGTTTAGCATACATTGCGATTTTATGACATTTGATAAATCCGTCGATAAGTGGTAGCTTAAACACTCGTATCAACCCCTTTGTTTTCATCTACGTGCCGACACAGTCATTCTGACAGTAATTAGAGTTTATTTGGAGTCCGGGTCAAAAACTGTCTTCATTTTCTAAAACCGTCTAAACTCGAGTCGGAATATTCTGGAAATTCATCGCGCAAATATTATTTTAATTTGGTCCGGGATTGGGAATACTTTGGGAGTCTTCAAATATTATGGCATCCAACCATCAGATTGGGGTACTAGAATCCCTCACAATGATGGACACTTGCTTGGTCCTTGGGCGGAACCACAATATGCCACCGGGAGTTTCTTTGGCAACACCTATCAAGGAGGTGGAGGCGGTGCTTACTAAGGAAGTGGAAGCGGAGGAGGAGCGTCGGGTATGGTATCAGGACCTATGAATCATGATGGCGGCTATGCTAATGTGGTGATTATGGATGCGACAACGGACACCTTGGGTGAGACGCGGAGCGAGGAACATAGCACCCGAAGAGAGGAATCACCGGTGAACAAAGAAGGAGCCTTGGTATGGTGGGAAAAAAGACTTGGTAAGAGGAGGAAGTCCTCGAATTAGATTTGGTTTTTTTGAGTCGGACTAGCTTAACATTTGCCTGAATGAGACTTGAACATTTTATTTTATGGTATGTAATCTTGACTATAAGGCCAAAATGTGTTTACATTTGAGTTAGGCAATGGTGTGGTAGTCACCATTGGAATTATTTGCATTTGTATGATAAATTCGGTGAAAATTGGAGGCCATTTCTTTAAGCTTGAGGCTGCGTAGTGCTACATGGCCGAGTGCCCCGTCCACTTGACCGAGTTATCCGTTATTCAGCTAAGTGGCCCTTTCTACTCGACCGAGTGATCCGTGTATGGCCCGTTTTGCGTGATTTCGACCAAGTATTGAGTATATACCCTTGTTTAGTGACCATAATGGTCTCTTGGTGATTGGATGGACATAAAAAGGTTTACATGCTTGCCCTTCATGACTTGTTTACGTTGGACCATAGTACTTAGTGTGTTGTTATTGCTTGAAATGTTGTTATTATTTAAAGTATCATTATTCAAAGTGTATCTAATTAATCAATACCAATAGGATATGACTAAATGGACAACGAAGGCATGTGATAATCTTATGAGACATGTGATGATTCCATGACTTTATAGTGAGTGACATTTGTGAATTCCATGATAGTTACTTGTTACACAAACGAATCTTGTGATGGCCATAGACGAAATACTTACATAAAGTATAAACAGACACAAATACATGTGCGATCATGTGATACATTTGATGCGATATATGAGTGACATGAGGATGGTAATTGATTTCTACTGAAATACATAATCTATTACGTGGTGCCCATCATTTCGTTCTTTTTTATATGTTCGTATGTAGCTTATGAGTGATATCGTCATCGGGTATCAAAAATAAAATACCTAGTTACACTAACATAAGTCAGCGGTAAGTAGGGTCGATCTCCACAGGGAGGCGGTCACTATCTACTTGTCTATTCGGTCTGTCTACGTCACAAGTTGGGGGTTTTAAATTGAATGTTTAAACTAAACTAATAGGATTAAGGTAAGAGGAAATAAAAAGAGAGATTAACAATAAGAAAAAGGAACTAGGATGTCGGGTCATCATTGATTATCGGTCAATTGCAGCTAAGGTCACAGATCAGTCAGTTGTATTGGTCTAAGGGGCAACAAATATCTCCTTCGGATCTCAATTCGCCCTAAAACACTAATAGCTTAGCTTTTGCCCTCACTAAAGTGCCCTAATGCTTACTCCAGGTCTCACCCCTTCCAACCTTCCGGTCTAGGTCAAGGCTTACCAATGTTAAATAAGCTAATTACATCGATTCAATCAACTAGTTACAATTAAGAGGAGTGATAAACAACAGAGACATAATAACAACAACAGATCTGCAAACTAATTAACAATTAAGAATAATCATCGACTCCCCTAATCCTAGCAAGGAGAATTAGCTAGACATAATTGAGAAAAGAGCAAGAACAAAGGAAAGAGAAATAATAAACATTAACTAAAGAGAGAAAAGGGGAAAAGAGAATTACAGAGAAAAGATCCGGAAAAAGAAAGGAAAGCAGTCAACAGTAGAAAAGAGAAAAGAAATTATGAAGTGTCAAGGAACAAGCGTCCAAGATGTCCCCTTATATTTCTATCATCGTCCTTTATATAGAAAAGATTATTTTTATTTAACCGAATAACGAAATAAGACTAAAAAGCCCGAGCCCAATAGCAAACAACTCGATCGAGGACTTTTATATCACTCGATCGAGCAAATCCAAGCTAAAACCTCTCGATCGAGTACTTTAGGTACTTGATCAAACACTTATTAAATAGGCACTACTCAATCGAGTAGAAAGGGGAGTCGATCGAACACAATTGTACTCGATCGAGTACTTCCCAGCGCACAATTCCTGCTTCGCGCACTGAATTTCAAACGGCAGCCATTTCTTCGTTACTTGGGCAAACAGGGCATTTCCGGTGGCGTTGGAAAGCTAAGAAGACACGATTTCATCTCCAATTAGAATAACCGGAAAATATTTTGTCGAACTCAAGATATGACTCTTCAAAGTAGGCACTAGCAATTTGAAGTTCTTCCTTTGCTCGCCTAGCTAACTTACTTCTTTGCGCATCTCAAAATAGTAGTCTTAAGGCTCCGACTCAACTCATCTCCTAAATACATGCATAGTGACATGTTTTAGGCTTGATTACGCTCCTTTCCAGTTCATACCTGCAAATAATACAAGACAAACCAAAGTAGCCAATTCGGGGGACATTTGTAGCTAAATACTACACAAAATGCATAGAAATGCGTGCAAATGAAGTATGAAATACCTATATAAAATGCACACATCAAATCTCTCCAAACCAAACCTTTGCTTGTTCCTAAGCAAACTATATGCAAAACTAATGGAATGGAAAAAGAAAGCTCAGAGCTAGCTATAACTTGTCTACTTAAACCAATTTAATGCAGTCAAAAATTAATAGTTATAGCCACAACAGTCAATACGCAAACGAGTTATAAGATGTCCATAAATAAGCTGACCTGTCGACCTTGTAAGACCATTAAAATCGGACTCTCACGGGTCACTCTTCTCTCATGAAGCAAAAGGTGAATGTGTATGTATAAGAGAGAAAGAGAAAATAGTCACTCACCTAGACTGCGACCTACATAACATGCATGCAACAAAAATGATAGACGATTCAAGTACTACACATACATTCCAACAAACAATGTCCGTCACAGCCGAGGGCTTACAAATAGTATGGGAAAGTGAGACTACAGGTGAGAAAAGGCAAAACAGATTATGGAAATGTGGAGGTAAAGCGTCAAGCTAGTTCCTAAACAACGCCATATAGGACCATCCGAATCTCAACTGACTGAAAATAAAGCACAAGTGCCCTTCTTTGGCACACAACTCACTGTCCAAATACACTATCTCCTCAAAAATATATGAATAAAATGGAGGAGGGAGACCGTCACAAGAAATAAACTAACACAGACGATCTCTTAATTCACATTCCAATTCCTTTTCATTTTTTCTTCTTTTCTTTCTATTTTCACGTGATTTCAATTTTTTCAATTTCTTTTTTTTTCTTTTCTTCTTTTCACGTCCCTTTTTTTCCTTTTCCACATTCTTTTTTTCTACCAACTCCGCACAATGAATAAGAGCCAAATTCACAACAAGGACAAATATACCACAAAAGTCACACTAAACTAGCTTGACTGACAGGCTAAATTTGGGTGTAGCTAATGGGTCAAAAGGCTATTTTTGGCTAATGTGGAGCTAAGTGGGTGAAAATGTAAGAAAGGGAAAATTGTAAGCACCTCCCTGCATGTAACACCGACCACAAACCCGAATGTATGCACATGACAAGAAATCGAATTTCATAAAAGTGCAAAATTAATGGACATGTTATGCAAGGAGTACTACTCTCATTCCTATATAAACCGGTCATGAATGTCACCAGTTATAAGGCTCTAAATCTCAGAAATTGTAAGTAGGTTGCCAATTTATTAGGTCAAGTCTAAACAGTCACCTAATTTGAACAAAAAACTCGTAGATATGCGCGTGACTCAGCTAATAACTATCAATTAGATACAAGGCTTAAGTAAAAATGACAATTTAAAGTGCAATTTCATCACGAAAATCTACCGTTCCGACTCAACCTATATGCAAAAATAAACGTGAAATTTTTCGAATTTTTTTGAAATTTTTGAATTTTTATAGAAATAAACAACAATGCATACAGAAATTAAACGTGATAACAGAAATGCAATAAAAACATAAATGTAGACATAGATATGGATTCATAACCTCCCCAAACGAAACTGTACAATGCCCTCATTGTACCCAAAAATAGGGAAAGGAAATACAAACTAAAAAGGAGAGTGAAGATGCGGAAAACTTATAAGATAACGCGAAGTAGGGACCTCGCCAAACCAGCCAGCAACATGGGAGGTCACAAACAGCTTCATAGTGGCGTCATAGGAAGCAAATCAAAGCAAGAAAACTCGATCGACAGAGTAGATTACTCGATCGAGTGAAATGGGTTGTGGAAGTAAAGAACTCGATCGAGAAAATCAATTATTAAACAAAATAAAAACTGAAATGTTCGAAAAACAACTAAAAAGCTTAAACTCCGGGTTGCCTCCCGGACAGCGCTAGTTTCAGACAGGTCCCAGCTCGACCTTCTTTTCTTCAACGAGTTTCTCTAATTTAGCCTGGTCAAAACAGCTCAAAGCGCGCAGCAACCGATCAAATAGCTGCGCATGTGCCACACAAAACTGTAAGTAGCATCATAGTAGAACAGAAGCATATGAAAATAAAATGTATGAACGTTTAAGCCTAAAAAATTTCCTATGACATCTCCTAAATTTATCCAGAAAATAAAGGAGCTCAGAAGCAATTAATAATAATCTAGGGTACCGTTTCAGATTAACAAATTTACGATGACAAGTATGGTGAAAAACTGTTAAATTACTTGTCCAACTGGGAGGGGGTAGAGCATAAGAAGAAGGAAAAATAGGAGTCATATGAGATAGCGTACTATTTATACTAACAACAATGAAACTATCGCTAACTACCTCAGGTGGGTTGCTCTCAAAGTCGGAATCATTGACAAAAGAATATATTACGTCTTCCGTGCTAGGAGCAATTACCGACTCAGCTATCTTCTCGTCACACTCCTCAGTGGATTCCGTCCCGTAAATCGCAGCCTCAAGCGCATCCAGCTCGGCTTTGAAAAGGGGAGATTCACCGTATCCATTGTCTTCATAAAAATCGTCACCCAAAATGAAACCATGTGACAAATCAATGCTCTCTTTGGCCAAACTAGTCGATCGAGCAAAAATAGAACCTGATCGAGAGCTTCCTTCCTGATTTTCACTCGATCGAACACAATGAACTGCTCGATCGAGGACTTCCTCAATACAACTGTTCGATTGAGTGGAATCAACTGTTCGATCGAACGTTTTCTCTGGTAATCCACTCGATCGAACACTATTACTAGCTTGATCAAGTGATCTTTGCAGTGCATCGCAGAAATCTTATTAACTCGCTTCATTTTTGGATAGATCGTCGTACTTCGAGTCATATAAACTATCAGCAACGATAGGCAACTCAGGTCCTCCCTAGGAAAGACCACTCTCCGCGTGCCTAAAGGTCGTCTCAGCGGCTAGCTGAGCTATTTGAGACTCAAGCTCATCGATTTGAGCGTACGTATGTCTATCATACTCTTGCTTTTTGAATGCAAATGTCTTGATCAAAGATTTCAGCTCTGCAATCTCTTCTTTCTGTCTATCAGGAGGAGGAGCTTGGTGTCGCGGTGGCCAAACGAACGGAGGCTTTTTATAGCCTCGTTGATAAGGTAGATGTGGCGGCACAACTACATCGGAATGGCTAGCTTGTCTACGGTGGTTGAACGCGTAGACCTTGTCGTTCTCTGCCATGCAAATAGCTGCATTGTGCCCAGCAGCACCACATCTCCCACAGTAAACCACCTGCTGCGCCATAGGATGGAACATAGGTGGAGGTCAAAGGTACTCAAGCCTTCCCTTTGACGATATTTTACCTAGAACTGTCTCGGTAGGACTTATCAAAACAGCACTAAAGAAAAAGATGAGAACGGCCTCAAGGAAACAATCCCTTGAGGCTAAAGACAGACAAAAATAAACAAGCAAATAAAGTAGTTGTCTCCCCGGCAACGGCCCCAAAATTTGTACCTTCGTCGGGTACCAAAAATAAAATACCTAGTTACACTAACATAAGTCGGCGTTAAGTAGGGTCGATCTCCACAGGGAGGCGGTCACTATCTACTTGTCTATTCGGTTTGTCTTCGTCACAAGTTGGGGGTTTTAAATTGAATGTTTAAACTAAACTAATAGGATTAAGGCAAGAGGAAATAAAAAGAGTGATTAACAATAAGAAAAGGGAACTAGGATGTCGGGTCATCAATGATTATCGGTCAATTGCAACTTAGGTCACAGATCAGTCAGTTGTATCGGTCTAAGGGGCAACGAATATCTCCTTCGGGTCTCAATTCACCCTAAAACACTAATAGCTTAGCTTTCGCCCTCACTAAATTGCCCTAATCCTCACTGCAAGTCTCACCCATTCCAACCTTTCGGTCTAGGTCATGGCTTACCAATGTTAAATAAGCTAATTGCATCGATTCAATCAACTAGTTACAATTAAGAGCAGTGATAAACAACAGAGACATAATAACAACAACAGATCTGCAAACTAATTAACAATTAACAATAATCATCGACTCCCCTAATCCTAGCAAGGAGAATTAGCTAGACATAAGTGAGAAAAGAGCAAGAATAAAGGGAAGAGAAATAATAAACATTAACTAAAGAGAGAAAAGGGGAAAGGAGAATTACAGAGAAAAGATCCGGAAAAAGGAAGAAAAGCAGTCAACAGTAGAAAAGAGAAAAGAAATTATGAAATGTCAAGGAACAAGCGTCCAATATGTCCCCCCCTATGTTTCTATCGCCGTCCTTTATATAGCAAAGACGATTTTTATTTAACCTAATAACTAAATAAGACTAAAAAGCTCGAGCCCAATAGCAAACAACTCGATCGAGGACTTTTATATCACTCGATCGAGCAAATCCAAGCTAAAACCTCTCGATCGAGAACTTTAGGTACTCGATTGAACACTTATTAAATAGGCACTACTCGATCGAGTCGAAAAAGGAGTCGATCGAACACAATTGTACTCAATCGAGTACTTCCTAGTGCACAATTACTGCTTCGCGCACTGAACTTCAAACGACTTCCATTTCTTCGATACTAGGGCAAACAGGGCGTTTCCGGTGGCGTTGGAAATCTAAGAGGATAGGATTTCATCTCCAGTTGGAATAACCTGAAAATATGTGGTAGAACTCGAGATATGACTCTTCAAAATAGGTACTAGCAATTTAAAGTTCTTACTTTGCTCGCCTAGCTAACTTACTTCTTTGCGCATCTCAAAATAGTAGTCTTAAGGCTCCGACTCAACTAATCTCTTAAATGCATGCATAGTGACATGTTTTAGGCTTGATTACGCTCTTTTACGGTTCATAACTACAAATAATACAAGACAAACCAAAGTAGCCAATTCGGGGGACATTTGTAGCTAAATACTACATAAAATGCATTGAAATGCGTGCAAATGAAGTATGAAATACCTATATAAAATGCACGCATCAATGAGTATACCTTGTGCTTAAGCGTTGAACTTCTGGACGAAGTTCTCTTTTAGGGGGAGTGAATGTAACAATTAGGAAGTTAAAGAAAGAAACCAAGCAATAGGAGAGGGACAATGTCAATGGAACCTTGAGTTTGGAAGCGTTTGTATGTAAGAGAGTGAATACAGTAAGGGGTTGGGAAAGAGAGGAGACTTAAGAGTTGGTAACGAGACGGAGAGAGAGACTTGATATAACGGTGGGAAAGAGAGAGTGAGGCGAACTTCGGGAACGAAGTTCATTTTAAGGGGGAAGATTGTAATACCCACATTCTGTGGGACCCGCAAAAGTACCTTGGGATGCATGAGGAGACCTTGGGACTGGTGGAGGAACTACTCCAAAGCAAGGGATGACCATATACTAGACCAAGTGTGACCTACAGTAGACCTAGTGGGGATGCAGTGGACCGAGTTGAGGGTTTACTTGATCGAGTGGCTGACGCTCGGTCGAGTGGGCGAGCACTCGACCGAGTGAGTGGCACTCGATCGAGTGGACTCGACACTCGACTGAGTGCCACTGTACAGCACCCGATAAATGCCAATTTCGGGATTTCACCTTATCTTATCGAAATCATTTCCTTCTCCTTCCTACTTACTCTAAACTCTCTCCCTTCTCTCTAAGACCCTCACAAATACATTCCCATGGGATTCAAGCTTGTTTTGGTGGATTATTCATCTTTCTTCTTCCTTCCTCTTACTTTATAAGTTAAGATCTACCCTTCTCTAATTAGTTCAAACCCTTACTTTTGGGGGTTTTGTTTTGGGTAATTAATTAGTAGTTAGTGCATGTAATATGGGTAATTAGTGGGTGATAATAAGGGGTTTTGTAGTGTATAATAGTGTTGGATGTATTTGTGATAGTATTGTGTAGTTTGTATAGGATGAGACGGTTTTATGAGACGGAATCGAGTCGGATTCAAGTAGGTTTTGAAAATATGCTAAAAGGTAGGGTAATCCTACTTGATTTCAATAATATGTATGCATATTTGTGTGTCTTTCACATCATTTTCATATTATGAGTTGTATTACATCACATGGTAATGTTTGAGGATCTTGGTGAGTCGCTTATGTTGTTGGAATTTAATTATAATATGATATTGGTTCATGAGGACTCAAGAAGTCGGAATAATTGAGTAATGGATGTGCATGGCATGTTGAAGAGTGTATTTTATAATTTGTCTTACTATGATATGTGGTGTTGTATATTATATCATTGTTATTATTGTATATGTTGAGGATATGGTTGTTGTTGAGGAGACGTAAGGCGGTTGGGAGACCGTCTTACGCTTTAGTCGCCTCTTGGAGCTTCCCACTCCAAGAGGGATGCGCACATTAAGGACTTGAGTACAGAGGCACTCGTGTGGTTGAGGCACGACGTTTGGCAGGAGATCCGGTTAGCTTCCGCACCCGGTACGTCTGGGCGTGTCCCGGTACTTATTTGTGAGGTGTCATGTTGTAGGCGTGTCCCTAGCACCGGTGGTTGTGGGTACTTATGGGCGTGTCTTGGCAGCGGCGTGGTGATTGTATAATGTTGTCTCATTCATATCATTGGCATGTTGCATATTTACCTATCATGTTGTGTCGTATGTTTATTTATTGAAACTGACGTGTTGTGTGTCTATGTAAATTGTCACCTATTTCTGGGGTGGTCTGTGTCGATCCATATGATATTTCCGATCATATGGGGAGCAGGTTGAGTACAGGTTGATTTGGTGTCACGCGGGAGACAGGATGCACTTTGAACTTGGAGTGGAGTTACCTAGTTAGATAACTTAGATAGTAGTCGAGTTGTATATGTTATAGTTTACATTTATTAATCATTTAATCATTTGTAACCACTAAACTTGTTATATATTTAAGTTGTTTCTTAATTGCAACTCCGATTCATCGCCTCGGGAAACCGAGATGGTAACATCTTCCGATTACCTTGGCCGGATAAGAAGGGGGTGTTACAAAACAATTTTCTAACCTTTTTATATGATGATTTGCTTTATGGCCAAGCCATTGCAATTGGTGGAATATACGTTCTTGACCTGACTAATGATGTTTATCATAAAGATAATAAAAGGCTCAAAATAAGTGACTCTGATCAATCGTACCTCTGGCATTGTCGACTAGGCCATGTAAACGAGAAGCGTATAAAGAGACTCTTGTCTACAAGAGTCCTCAAGCCATCTAATTATGAATCTTGTGGCATATGCAAATCTTGTTTACTTGGCAAAATGACATGTACCCATTTTTCTGGAAAAGGTGGATGAGCCAGTGAGTTGTTGGGCCTTATACATACCGATGTATGTGGTCCAATGACAATCACATATAGAGGTGGTTATGACTACTTCATTACTTTTACCGATGATCTAAGTAGATATGGTTTTCTCTAGTTGATGAGTAATAAGAGTGCAGCCTTTGAAAATCTCAAAGAGTTTCAAATGAAGTAGAGATCTAATTACAAAGACGGATCAAAGACTTTCGATCGGATCATGGTGGGGAATATCTAAGTAATATATTTGATAATCAAATGAAAAATTGTGGAATAGTTTCGCAGTTGACTCCTCCAGGCACACCACAAATAAATGGTGTGGCTGAAAGCAGGAATCGAAGTTTATTAGATATGGTTCGATCCATGATGAATCAGACTCAGCTTTCTGACTCATTTTGGGGTTTCACACTTTTGTCAGCAATATTCTCACTAAATCGAAGCCTAACTAAGACAGCCGAGAAAACTCCATATGAGATATGGTAAAGGAAAGTCCCTAACTTGTCGTTTCTTCGTGTTTGGGGTGGTAAAGCTTATGTTAAAAGCAAGTCTGGCGATAAGTTAGCTCCCCGATCCGACAAGTATTTCTTTGTGGGTTATCTAAATGAAACTCGTGGCTATTATTTTTACCACCGTCAAGAGAACAAAGTGTTTGTGTCTCGTGATGCTGTCTTTCTAGAAAAGAATTTTATTTCTAGAAGACAAAGTAGGAGTAAATTTGAACTTACTGAAGTTTAAGAGGCACAAACTGAGGAGGTGGCATAGGAAGATATTCCTTCTACATCTAAATCAGTTGTAATTCCTTCGGAACTTAGGAGGTCAGGTAGCATTAGTCACCAACCTGATAGATATCTTGGTATCATCGAGGAAGGTGGTGGTTATGATGTGTTACTTTTAGAAAGTGACAAACATGCAACATACAAAGTGGTTATATCTAGTCCCGACTCCAAATATTGGCTTGAGGCCATGCGATCCGAAATTGATTCCATGTACGACAATCAGGTATGGGACCTGGTATATTTACCTCAAGAAGTGAGACCTCTTCAGTGTAAATGGATCTTTAAGATGAAAGTCGGCTTGGATGGACATAAAGATGCCTACATAGCGCGATTGGTGGCAAAGGGTTTCACTCAAGTTCATGGTTTATACAGTGATGAGACATTTGTACCATTGGCAATGCTTCAATCCATTAGGATTATTTTAGTGATTGCTGCTTTTTATAATTATGAAATTTGCTAGTTTGATGTCAAAACCGTCTTCTTGAATGGAATTTTAGAAGAGAAAGTGTACATGACACAATCTGAGGGTTTTGTGCATCCTAACAATCCTAAGAAGGTGTGGAAGCTTAAAAGATCCATTTATGGTCTTAAGAAAGCATCAAGGAGTTGGAACCATCATTTTGATCATGTTATCAAACAAGACGGATTTACTCGAACCGTGTTTATAAGTTTAGTAGGAGTAAGGTTGTTTACCTGGTCTTGTATCTGGATGACATATTACTCATTGGGAATTACAAACCAATGCTTAGTTCTGTGAAGGAGTGGCTTGGGGATCATTTTCAAATGAAATACTTAGGAGAAGCACAACGCATCTTAGGCATCCGGATCTATAAAAATAGATCTATAAGGATGTTGGCATTGACTCAAGAAACTTATATTTATAAGATTCTTGACCGGTTCAAAATGAAAGACTCTAAGAGAGACTTTCTACCAATGGGCCATCAGATTACTCTGAGCAAGTCATAGAGTCCTACTGAACCCGTTGATATTGAACGCATGAGCTTGATCCCTTATGCTTTCGTTGTTAGATTAATCATGTACGCTATGATGTGTATTCGTCTCGACGCCTCGTTTGCTTCGAGTATGATGAGTCATTACCAATCCAATCCAGGTGAAAGTCAGTGGATAGCTGTAAAGAATATCCTTAAGTACTTAAGAAGGACTAAGGATTCTTTTTGGGTATTTGAAGGTGATTCTAAGCAACGTATAAAGGCTTACACGGACCCTAGTTTCCAAACTGTTAGGGATGATTTGAAATCCCAAGCTGGTTTTGTTTTTATGTTAAATGGAGGTGAGGTTTGTTGGAGAAGTTTCAAAGAGCCAGTCATTGCGGATTCGACAACGGAATCTGAGTACATTGTAGCATCTGAAGCTGTAAAGGAAGCTGTGTGGATTCGGCAGTTTTTGGAGGGATTAAGAGTAGTTCCTGCAGCCAAAGATCCTATCACGATATTTTGTTACAATAGTGGGGCTATTTTTCAAGCTAAGGAGCCCACGTCTAGTAATAAGTCTACTCAGAAAATTTCATAAAATTATAGATTACATAGAAAAAGGGGAAGTATTGGTTTGTAAGGTTAGGACAGACGAGAATGTTGCTGATCCTTTAACCAAGCGTTTGTCGTAGGCTAGACATAATAGTCATGTAGTTTCAATGGGATTGAGACGTATGCCTGAATTACTGTAGATTATATGATATGTATTAATTAGATATTGTATTAATTTTTACATATATGATAATCACATTTATAGTTTGAGTTTTATTTTCAAAGCTACATTATTCAGTATCATTTGAATTTTATACATTTATACTTTGTAGATCCGAAGAGATTGTAGAGACAATCTTGAACCTTTCAAGTGAATTGCATTAACATTTTATTTTGTCTCTGGTTACTTAATGAGGTGACATCTCGAAATGACTAGATTGTAAGTCGATCGATGGTGAGTTCAGCCACCATGGGGTCATGGAGATGACTGGTCGATTACATAGGCAGACTGTAGGACACTCTGTCGGACAGTGACCACCTATAGAGTCCTTCTAATTTATGAAGCTTGGTCGTGGTGAGGACTTCTATAATATTCCTATGAGTTGATGCTTTTGACTGGCGACTATTTGTCTGAGTTAGTACAGTTTTCAATTGGCTTTGGTTTTGTCCTAAGTCGCGCCGTAAAAGGGGGCCGATGGGCATATTCTAGGTAATGGTGATCTGTGATTGAACAAAGAAAAATAGGTTAACAGGAGTTGTCCACCCTCGCAGGGTTTAAACATCTCAGGGCCAATTGAGGAGTAGTGACTGAAAATGCGTGGCCACGCTCGGAAAAGATATATGGTAGGTTTTTTGATCAGACGGTTACTCTCCCGATCGAGGAAATCACTCATGATATGATCAAGTACAAGTACAACCTGAAAGACACCTTGCATTGAGTAGCAGATATAACGGACAAGAGAATTGGTAGCGCACACTTGTGTCGGACAAGTGGGAGATTGTTGGTGTAGGTGTCCTCCACAATAGCGCGTCTACTTATAAAATCTCATTAAAGGAATATCTCTTAGATATATTTTATTATTATAATCGTCAGCTAGTCAACGTATATCGGTAACGGTCAGCCGTCTAGGTGTTACACGTTACTGTCGTATGACGGCGGTGTTGAGTTAGTCCCTTTCGATCACACCTATAAGATGAAGCTCCAATGGATAAACTAATTAATTGAATATGATACAGTGTAATTATTCCCTTCAATATATTGACTAAAGGTTAATCAAATGATTTATATTTGATAATGAGTTAGAAACTCAGTCCTAAAGAATTTATTATTCAATTATGTGATAATTGACTAATTAATTTTATGTCTTATGTTGATATAATTAAATAAGATGATATTTAGTAATTAAATGTTATTTTATTAAATTATTGAGGTTTTGGTACATATTGTGAGGTAGACGTTATTAGCTAATTAATTTACAAGAAGTTGTAAAATTAGCTAATCGGGTTTTATAAGACCTACTATATATTGATATAATGGTCAAATATCACTTAAAAGTTAAGTGTATATTTTTAGTTAATGATGACATTTAAATGTTAAATGGTCATATTAATACTTAATTATATAAGATAAATAAGTATAAGACTTATTAGTATTTATAAGACAAATGTCAAAAGTGAAATAAGACTCATATGTCTACATGGTGGCCGGTTGTATCTATATCATTGTATGACATAATGTTTTGGAAAATAAAAGACCATAAACCATGTGCTAATGACATCATCTTGCCAAACCTTTGTCTCTTATATACGAATAAGATGAGAGACATTTGGTGGAGGAAAAAAGAGAACCAAAAAAATTTATCTAGAACTACCTCTTAGGCTCGGTTGTGAGAGGAAAAAAAATAAATAAAACTTGTTCTTTTTCTTCATTCATTCATCACAAATATTGATCAAGTGTTGATCATCTAACTAACAAATAAACTCAAATACAATATTATTCACAAAATATTACTTTAGTAGTAATAATTTTAGTATAAAACAAGTGTTATCTTTACATATTATCTAGCCCATATTTGTAGAGATTTTGGGGTAAAATTTTGGGTGCAAACCAAAGGATGTCTTCTACATTAGACACTTAGGAAGGAGGATCATCCAAGAGCTTGTAGAAGTTCCATAAAATAACAGAGGTTGTTATTCTTATTGCCTTAAACCCAATGTAAGGAAAATTCATCTTATATTTTTCTTATTATGTCTTATAATTTGAATGCATGATAACTAGGTCCTAAAACACTAAAAAACGTTATTTAGTAACAAATTAGAGGAGTCTAATTAGGGGTATAGAGCTTTAAACGACCCCGCAACAATTTCTCACCGAAAAGATAAAGAATCCACCCCGAATCCGACCTACAGTACTTGGTTCCGGCAAAACAAGCTTCTATTGGGCGCCTTAGCGAGCACCCTTACCTCTGTCGTTAGCCCTCTCCTCAACCTAAAACCGCCACGAAGGGAGCGTGAAATTCCCATGCCAATTCCTATGCCCTTCCTTCTCGTGGTTATATCAAAGAACTCCCATCACAATCGAAAACATATATCCAAATTTTCGTCCTCCATAGCTTATTATATAACCCACATCAAAACGACCGTCGATGAACTTGCTCTCCTTGGCACAATCATATCCACTGAGGATGTCACGGATCAAGTTCTCAATGGTTTAGCCTCCTCTTACCAACCTGTCATCGACGCCGTCAACGTTTGTGACACCCCGATCACAATTCACGAAATGCTCGAAACATTTATCAATCAAGAACTTCTAATCCAACAATCTGCCTCGACCAACCTTACCACATTCTCTGCCATTTCCCACCCCACCAATGTCTACCACAACATTATCCCTTCCTCCTCCAATCCTCGTCCTACCCCATCCGCCTCCGTTGCCCCAAATAAAAATCCCAAAAATCCCTTCAAAGGGAAGTGCCAGTGGTGTCACGTACAAGGCCATACTCTTGGCTATTGACCGAAATTCAAGGCACTATATCCTCACATTCAGGTGCCCCGCTATACTCGCACCCCCACCACCAAACCACAAGACAATCCGACCGCCATTTCCCCTCTCAGCCGCCCTCACCATTGCTACTTGACAGAGGTTCTTTACACCACGTCACCTCCAATCTCAACAACCTATCCCTTCACTTTCCTTACGATGGCACTTATGAAATTGTCATCGGTGATGGCTTGGATATTCCTATTCTAAACACTAGTTCTGCCTCCCTCTCTTTCTTTCGTCTTATAAAAGTCTTTCATGCTCCTTTAATTCACAAAAACATTATTTGCGTGTTTGAGTTTTTGTCGATAATAATTTGTCTATTGAGTTTTCTTCTACTTGTTTTTATGTCAGGACCCTAAAATTGGTACAACCTTACTTATGGGCCCTGCAAAAGATGGTGTCTAATACTGGCCGATATCGTCTCACGCTCAAGCTCACATTGTTGCTCTTCAGAATGTGAATCTTCATCATCGTTTTGGCTATCCTCAATCATTTGTCTTAAAGCTTATTGTTTCTAGTTTTCCTACCAAAAAATTCGATTAATAATAATCTTGTTTGCAAGGCTTGTCACATTTACAAAAGTCATAAGCTTCCATTTGATGTGTTGTCTCTTCAAAAGCAATTTCCACTCGAAGTAATTTTTAGTGATTTATGGACGCCGCCTGTATACTTGATTGATCAATGCAAATATTACGTTATTTTTGTTGGATCATTTTACGAAATTCACATGGCTATATCCACTTAAAAAGAAGTCCGGCACTAGGCAATTGTTTCTTCTTTTTAATTAAAGAACTTGTAGAATAGAAATTTACTAGAACAATTTTAATCTTTCGATTGGATAATGGTGGATAATTTGAAAAGCTTAAACCCGAACCTGCCACTCACGGTATTCAACGCCTTATATCTCCACCGCATACTCCTGAGCACAATGGTTTTGCTAAAAGACGACATCGCCACATCGTAGACACCGGTCTTGTGCTCCTTGCCTATTCCTCAATGCCATTAATCTACTAGCCTTATGCTTTTCATACGGCCGTGTATTTAATCAACTGAATGCCAACCTCCACACTTCACAATAACTCTCCATATGAATGTTTATTTTAATCCCCTCCCAAATATAAAAATTTTCATACATTGGCTGCCTCGATCTGCTTCCATTGGTTACATCTCTACACTCTTCACAAACTCAACCCTCGTTCAAAGGCATGTGTCTTTATCGGTTAATCACCCTCTAAACATGCCTACTTATATCTTGATCCCGATACTAATTGCATCTATATTTCTTGTCGTGTTTGTTTTACTGACTCCTCTTACCCATTTCTTCGCTGCAACCACCACCAACCCACCGCTCCCCACCGTTGAGTCATGGTTCCAACTCACCATGCATATCGTCCTGCCCACGGAACCCGCCCCTGCCCCCTCCACTCTGATGTGAATCATATTTGAGCACATTTAGTCCCCGAATTAACCTCGTTCCCATGCTTTCTAGCATATATTAGGCTCATTTCTTATCTTTAATTTCCCATTTTGCATATTCTTTGAGGTTTTGTGTCCTTGGTAGGAGAGGATCGCTAACCTTGCAGTTATGGAGCGAAATGGAGCTAAATGAATCGCATCTAATGACCAAGCATCGAAGAGGAAACCGACACTAGAGGCCTAAGCAAGTAAATAAAGTGAAATGGGTGATGATGAAAAGATTCTTGCATCCCCAACACAATCCCCGCGGATTGTTAAGGAGCCAAACATGAGAAGAATCATGTGCCACGATCCAAGCGGCTTGAGCTCAGGACGAGCGTACCAGAGCTCGATCCGAGTGTCCCGACTGCCAGCCCGAGCGGATCTTCTTACAAGACAGGTCGTGCTTCAGGTGAGGACGAGCGGATCCTGGTTGGAGTTGCAAGCGCGATCCGCGCATGTCCCTCGGGAGTTGCAATTCCTCAAGCTTCTCTTAGGGTCTTAGTCATTTAAGCCCTTAGTAACCCTAATCCTTGTACTTATTTTTAGTATAAATACCCCATTGTACTACCTAGATTATAATCAATTCTGAATCAACTCTTAATCAACTTTTAATCAATCCTTAATTAATCTTAATTTAGTTGTAATACACTTCTCAATAGTAATTACATCTTAATCTTTCCTTAGTTCTCTCAATTGTTCTTAGTTTTGTTTGGGTAATTAGAAGTTTATTTGGGTTTATTGGAGGATTGACAACCTTTCATCATTCATAAAGTACTTCTATTATTCTTTGCTTTATTATTTGGATCATCTCCATAGGTATAATCTCTTCTTACCCTTGTTTAATTATTATTAATTACATCATTTATTCATCATGGTTTGCTTTGTTAGTATGATTGGCAACCTTATTATCATGCTAAACTTGATCAGGAGTGAGTAGTTTTTTAGCTAGGGTTAATGGGGAATTAGGGGAAACAAACATGGGAATTGATCTATGCTTAATCTAATAGGTTTTCATAATTAATTTGCTTGCTTGTTGTGATTTCAACCTATGCACATGTTATGTTTGATGAAATGCGAGCCTATGAATCCTTGCATTTTTTACCCATATCTTATCTTTTCAATGAGGCTTGTAAGACATAAACCAACTCGAGCCTCATTACACCATGCATAGAGTTGAATAGGGCGAGACTAAGTTGACTTGTAGGTGTTGTACAGTCTAGACGACTTGGCTCCGGGACCTAAATCTTCCTAGGGATGGTAAGATATACACTAACTCGATCCCATCACAACAATAAGTGCTTGCATCTATTTGAGAACATATTTGTATAATCTATTTCAATGAATCCCCTATGAACCCATGACACCCTAGTGCTTTTAATCAATTGTTTACAAACCGCTTTATTTGCTTTACTTTCATTCATATTGTTGATTAGTTTAGACTATATCTCATCTCAACCCATAATTTGTGACATCCTAAGACATAGCTACTTGCAATTGAAAATCCTACATCAATACCCGTCCCTTGGGATCCGATACCCGTCCCTTGGGATCCGATACCCGTCCCTTGGGATCCGACCTTTACTTACCTCTTTACTAAGAGTAGTTTGTGTAGTTATAAATACTGTTTCGGTTGGTAGGTTTTGACGACGAGTTTTAACCGGACCAAAAATGGCGCCGTTGTCGGGGACGGTGTTCAATTGATTTGATTTTCGTTAATTGTTTTTAGTTGTGTCTTTCTTGCCTTGAGGGAGAAAACTTCCTCAATGTACTTATCACCATTTTCTCTTAGTTTATTTCGCAAGATGGATCTTATATATTGTTGTGTAGAGGACCATGTGAGCACTACTCTCATCAAAGACCATTTGCAAGCATTGGAAGCTTTAGAAGCAAGTGAGGCCAAAAACAAGCATTGGGTATTGGAAGTAGACCTCCTTGAAGCCGCTCTAGCTTACAAAGAGCTCACCTATGAGCAATCCATATTGATAAATAACATTCTCAAGGAAGCATCTGTTGGAGTATGTGTACTCAACAATAGTGCAATCACATGTTTAAATCTTAAATTAAGAATACATAAGGGATGATTCATTTATATAGTCAACTGATGAACATTAATCAGTAATGATTGGCTACCTAGAATTTGACATTACTGTCGTTTGACGGTGTTGATCCCTTAAGGTCACACCTATAGGACAATTCCCTTAATAGACTAGTTGATTAATTGTATATCGATACAAGTTAATCAATTCCTTAAATTTGAACAATTCATTTGTGAGTGAGAAATTTTATATCTTATTATAATTTGATTAAACAAGATTTATTTTAGTAATTAAAATATTTTATTACTAAAATTCATTATTGCTTATGAAACAATTATGATAAGAATGAACAGTTAAATATAATACAATATGTTGTGAATTATATCAACATGACCCATTTTTTTTATGTGATGTAGAATTACTAGACAATTTGTTATATGTAATTTAATTAATGTATATAATGATATTTATTTGATAAATATGCATTAAATTAATTAATAATATGTTACATACTACATGTGACATATTGTGTGACAAATGACAAATTAAAAAAATAAAATGGAAGTCCATTTTATGTGTGGACCGAAATGATGGAGGGATTAGTGGATTATGGGTGATTTATTTTAATGGTTAAAATTGACATAATCATACCTATTCTACCTAGCCTTACACATCTTGGAGAAGAGAAAAAGGATAAATAGGAGGCCATGCATTGGCTATGGCCTTCATCCCACCCAGCCTCTCCTATTTATTGTGAGAAATTTTTTCTCATTTTTTCTCATTCTTATTCTAAGGCTTACATTCGTATCCTTCTCTCTCAACTCTCTCTAAAATTTTTTTAGATTTTATAAAGTTGTTCATCCACATTCTAGTATTACAACATAATATTACTAGTGTAGTAATATGAATTCTTTTAGAAACATTTAAGGATACTAAAATATAAATCTAGTTAATTCATATATTAGTTTTAAGGGAAATAGTCTTGGGTGCAATTGTTAAGGAGCATCTCTATATTTGGGATTTGGAGGATCATCCATTACATTTAAGCTCAAGAACAAATAAGGAAGGTGTCCTTATTTGTGCCCTTATTTCGAACCAAAATACAATGTAAGAACCATTGTTTTCTTATTTTATCTCTATTTTAGTTATGCATGCACTAGATCTTAAGAACTCATAATAAAATGTTAATTCGTTCACCATCAAAAAAGTCTAATAATAGGTATATGAATCTAACAATTGGTATCAGAGCATAGGATGTTGCATGCATAATCGATTTATAGTTTTTTCGAGTTATTAGTAACTTAATTAAAACTAAAAATTTGTGATGTAATAGATAAAGCCACGAAATATTGATGGATGTTGTATTTTATTACATTTTTATGGTATTTAAAATGCTAAAAATAGTTAAACATAGTCTCTGACCTTGGATTTTTATTACATTTTTATGATTTTTAGTAATTTTATGGTATTTAAAATGCTAAAAATTGTGGTATTTTATTGCTAAAAATTTATGGTATTTTATTGCTCATTTTAATGATTTTTAGTAATTTTATTACATTTTTATGATTAAAATTGTATTTAAAATGCTAAAAATAGTTAAACATAGTCTCTGACCTTGAATTTTTTATATGAACTCACATGCATATTTTACTTATTGTATGTAAAATTTCATATAAATGTTATTTATTTTGCATGATTTATGATGTTTGTGAGATAAAAATGAATTAAATGAAGGTAAAATGGTTAAATATAGTTAAACTTTGAAACAGGCCATGAAATTTTCATATGTTGTCACATGCACATTTTAATCACTGTGTGTAAAATTTAAGATGAACTTCATTCAGTGTGCATGATTTATGAATTTTTAGAGTAAAAATAACATAAATAGTGACTATTTTAGCAAAAATAGCTAAAATAAATTACATGGCATGAGAAAATTATTTTAGGTTGCATTTATATCCCACTTATCAAATCTAAAGTTGTAAAATTTATTAGATTAATTTTGTATGCTTTAGATGTTTTATTTGATAAAACCGATAAATCACAACTATATTTTTCTCGAAATATATTCGAAAATTTTAACCATGATTTTTGATATTATGAGTGTCATGGATATATTCCAAAATGTTCAAAAATTTAAAATTTAAATTTTGAAATTATTGTAATTTTTTGGATTTATTTCATAAATGTTATGATTTTAGGGCCAAAATGAGCATAAAATGATGTCAAGTTGAATTATTATCAAAAATTGAGTGAAGACTAATTATTGAGTCCTAAGAGTGTTAGTATAATTAACTTGTACTAAAATTAGATTTTAGTATTAATTTACGATTTTAATAAGTTAAAATCGGGGGTTGCTGATGAGGACGAGGAATGGACGAAAGTCTCTGGTAAGTCATCGTCTCCACGCTCTTCTGCTACTCCGTTGCTCCAATTAACCCCTGAGGATGTTGCTCCTGAGATAGAATATTGGTCCAATGCTGTTGTCTGTTATGTCTTCGGGCGAATCCTCCGTGGGAACTTCTTTCGGGATTCATAAATCGTCTGTGGGGGAAATATAAATATGACAAGATTTCCTTTCTTCCTAATGGTACTTTCTTGGTTCATTTCCCTTCTCTAGAATGCAAAAACTTGGTACTTCAACAAGGATTCCCTATGTATGATCATAAACCCCTTATTGTCAAACCATGGACGGAAGATTGTAGTCTAGCTAAGGAACGGGTTAAGAAAGTTCCAATTTGAATCAAGCTGTGTGGGTTACCTTTAAAATTCTGGGGTGCCTCTAGTCTAGAGAAAATTTCCTCTTTAATTGGTATGTTCATGAGGTGTGATGAGCCTACTATGGAAAAGACTAGGCTAGGGTATGCTAAGACTATGGTTGAAGTTGAAGTGGGTCAGCAATTTCCTGAAAAACTCTATTTTAAAGATGAGAAAGGTGTGGATGTCTGTGTATTAGTTGAATATGACTGGAAACCTGATCTGTGTTCAGTGTGTAAGGGTATTGGACATATTTCAGGTGCTTGTAAGAAAGCTGTTGTGCCTAAACCTCGGCCTCAAAAACGTCAGGAATGGAGGCCTGTGCAACGAAAGGCTCTTGTTGTGACTAGTCCAGTGACTAATGTTTCTACTGTCACCCCAGTAGTTATTGTCCCTACTGTCACACCTGGTGTCAATGTGAGGACTAGCAGGCCTAGTTCACCAGTGTTATCTCCAATAACTGCTGTTCCAGGTTTGGTAAGACAGGAATATCAGCTATCACCTTCTGCAGGAGCTCCTGGATCTCCTACTTATGCTGAAGTGCTTTCTAGTCCTAAGAAGCACATGAATGGGGGACAGGAAAATCCACCAGGAGAGGTATCCAATGAATAATATAGGATGTTGGAATGTGAGGGGTATGAATAAGGTAGCTAAGCAAGGTGAAATAAAACGGTTTATTTTTCAAAATAAAGTTGGGTTATATGGTTTAGTTGAAACTAAAATCAAGGATAATGATTGTTCTATTGTATTAGCTAGTTTTGGGCATCAATGGAGAGGTGTGAATAACTTCAATTATCATCATGGTGGTAGGGTCTGGCTTATTTGGATTGATCAGATTTTTGATGTTCAGGTACTGTCTATGTCTGACCAACATATCACTGCAACAGTTACTGAACTTGCATCTTCTGATACTTTCCTCTTTACTGTTGTTTATGGTTCCAATGATGAGAGTGAACGTTTGAATCTCTGGGAGGATTTAAAAAGAGTTAAAGATACTTGGCAGGGTCCTTGGTGTGTTAGTGGTGACTTTAACAATCTCCTTGCTTTGAATGAGAGAATTGGCAAACCTGTTAGCTGGAATGATATTGTGGAGTTTAGGGACTGTGTTGATGATTGTGAGCTTATGGATATTAAAGCTCATGGGCCGTATTTTACCTGGAACAATAAGCATGACCCTTCTACCAGGGTTTTCTCTAGACTGGACAGAGTTATGATTAATCTGGAATGGATGAACTTGTATCCAGATTCTCATGCTTATTTTCTGCCAGAGGGGCTTTTGATCATAACCCTAGTATTTGGTATAGAAGAAAGGAATGTCAACATAGACCTAACTTCAGATACTTCAATATGTGGGGGCAAGATCCTCATTTTTTGGAAATTATTAAGCATAATTGGCACAATAAAGTGACTGGCTCTTGGATGTTCCAGGTAGTTACTAAGCAAAGGAGTTTAAAGCAACCTCTGAAACATTTAAATAGGGCAAGATTTGCTGATGTGGAGAAAGCAGTTGAAGTTGCTAAGCTCAGGTTAGCAGATCTTCAAAGTCAGATGCATAGTAATCCTCATAATCAAAATATTTTACAAGAGGAATCAGATACTGCTAATGAGTATAGGGACCTGTGTAGAGCTCATCATAGCTATCTCAGTCAGAAGGCAAAAGTGGCCTGGTTATGTGAAGGTGATGAGAACATAAGATTTTTTCATAATCAGATTAAGTCAAGGCAACTGCATAACAAAATTCTCCAGATCAAGGATGCTAATGGGACTCTTCATTCTGAGCCTCATAACATTGAGAAGTCTTTCCTTGACTTTTATCAGGATGTTTTGGGAAGTAACAAAGACACACTGGATGTCCATATCCCCACTGTAAGGAGGGGTACCTTAGTTAATGATCAGCACAAGAGTATTCTCCTGAAGCCTGTGACTGTCCAGGAAATTAAAGAGGCTATTTTTATTATTCCAGCTACTAAATCACCTGGACCAGATGGGTTTACCAGTCAATTTTATAGAGATTCTTGGGATGTTATTGGGAAAGATGTTACTGAAGCTGTACTGGATTTTTTCAGTTCAGGTAATCTTATGAAACAATTAAACACTACTACCCTCACTCTTATTCCCAAAGTTAGGAATCCTGTGAGTGTCCTTGAGTATAAACCCATTGCTTGTTGCAATGTTCTATATAAGTGCATCACTAAGATTTTGTGTACTAGATTGAGTGAGGTGCTCTCTGATATTGTCCATAGTAGTCAGGGTGGGTTTATCAAAGGTCGCAATATTGTTGAAAATGTTCTGATTTGCCAAGACCTAGTGCGTTTATACAATAGGAAGGTAGCCTCTCCTAGGTGCCTTATCAAAATTGACCTTAAAAAGGCTTATGATTCCGTTGAGTGGAAGTTTGTGCATTTAATGTTAGTAGCCTTGAGGTTCCCTGCTAAGATCATACACCTTATTATGACTTGTGTCACTTCTCCTTCCTATTCTCTTAATGTCAATGGCAATACTTTTGGATTTTTCCAGGGCAAGAGGGGACTGAGGCAAGGGGATCCTATGTCCCCTTTGCTTTTTACCCTTTATATGGAATATCTTTCAAGAATATTGGATGTGGTTGCTCAACAAGATAATTTTAGATTCCATCCTTTGTGTGGTCCTCTCAGACTCAATCACCTTTTATTTGCGGATGATCTGTTATTGTTTTGCAAAGGTAATGATAGCTCTATTATGTGGATTTTAAAAGCGTTTTCTACTTTTTCTTCCACTTTTGGTCTCTCCCTGGACAAAGATAAGACTGACATGTATTTCAATGGAGTTAAAAAGGAATTAATGGATGGCATTGTCAATATTTATGGATTCAGAATTGGTACTCTCCCCTTTAAGTATCTGGGGGTACCTATTTCTGCTAAGAAAATTACCAAGTTTGAGGGGCATAAGCTGATTGAAAGGATTGTTCAAAGAATCCGATATCTGGGTGCAAGGCAGTTGTCTTATGCTGGTCGTCTCATTTTGGTAAGGTCTGTCCTCTCCACTTTGCATTCATACTGGGCATCTATTTTCCTCATACCTTCTGGTATTATGCACAAGGTTGACTCTATCTGCAGAAATTTCCTTTGGGGTGGTAGAGATTCTTACTTGAAAGCTCCTAATATCAAATGGGAAACATGTTGTACACCTAAAGAGGAAGGTGGATTGGGTCTCAAAAATGCCAAGGTATGGAACAAAGCTTTATTGGGTAATTACACCAGCTGGATGGCCACTAAAAAGGATCATTTATGGGTCAAATGGATTAATCAGGTTTATATGAACGGTTGTGATTGGAAGGAGTATACTCCTCCCCCTGATTTTAGCTGGTCTTGGAAGAAAATTGCCCAAGTTAAAGAGGTGTTTAAAGCAGGGTATTTGGGTAATTAGTGGTAGGCAAATCCCAAAGGTTATACAGTTGCTGATGGTTATAATTGGCTTAGAGTTGAGGCTTCTAAGGTACCATGGAGACACTTGTGCTGGAATATTATCAACGTCCCAAGAACTTCCTTTATTTTTTGGGCTAGTCAGCACAGGAAGTTGCTTACCCTGGACAGGCTACAACAATGGGGCATAGTTAAGGCTAATAACTGCTTCATCTGTGGTTTAGCCCCTGAAAATCATGAGCACTTGTTCACTTTATGTGAATATATCCATCGTTGTATGGAGCTGATGCAACAGAAGATTCATATCAAGTTCTCTGCTACACATATGGTTACTTGGTTTTCTAGAGCTAGAACTAAGAGCAGAATGCAGCGAGTTGTGGCTGGTGCTTGCTATGTAAGTGTAATATCAGGAGTTTGGCATGTCAGGAACTGTGCATGCTTATACCATCAGGTGAATGCACCTAGGGTGTTAGTGAATCAAGTTTGGCGGGAAACTAAGGAACGGTTGCTACACAGGAATAGATGGACCCTTAGTATTTTTGATCAACAGTGGATTGACTCTATTGTGTAATTTGTTTAGTTTTGTTTATTCTTTGTATTCTTGAAATATTACAATTTTTGATATATATATACTTACCCTTCACCAAAAAAAAAAGTTAAAATCGTGCATTTCCATAAAACCGGGTTATATGATCGATATAAGTTAAATAGGGCGATTTGGCACATAATTTGGCATAGTAGACACATATTATAATGCTGCATATTTCATTGTTGAATGTCATATTTTATTTATGTAATTTTGAATTATGTAATTTTATCTTAGTATGGCCTTAGTTTTAATCAATATTACCCGTAATGTAAGGGGATATTGATTCGGTTATAATTTAATGTGATCTCGTATCACTTTTATTTTTACTAGTTTTTCATTTTACAAGTGTATAATAGGAATAGCCATGTATTTTTATTATTATTTGTAATCCCGGAGTTCCTTCAAGACGGTGCCGTTCGGAAAGGCGTTCCGACAAAGACGATGTTCTTGGGAGGCGTGCTACTTGAAGATTCAAGGGACCAAAGGAGTTGGTTTCCGACTTTGTAATAGATTAAAATTATCGATTTTAGGATGGCCATACTAGGAATTTATTATTTTCTTTGCATTTCTTTTAATATGTTGCATGCATTGACAAATCGCCATAACAACACATGCATATCATATCGAGTTTTCGACCATGTCAATTAAAATTATCGATAATTCGACCTTTTAGCTCACTTAAAGTTGATAGATAATAAATTGACATGACCTGTCACTAATTTTAAAATTGAGATTAGCCTTACCAAATAGTAGGACTCATGACTCCCCGTAACATTTGGGGCAGGTTCGGTTTTCCCGAGGTGCTTTCATTTATCATTGGGTAAGTGGGGTAATAAAACGTTATTACACGCAAAATTTGGTTGGTCTCAACGGGATATTATGACTAGTCTTATGTTCCGAGGCTAAAGATGGGTTTTATGAAAAACATCGATCGAGAGTTCTAAAGTTGAATAAATTAAAGAGTTAATTCACCAAATTTGTATAAAGTGTGGGATGTATCGGTTTTCCCTTACCCATATTTGTATAAAGATGGATCTCGGAATCATTTATTATTGTTTGGTAGAGGGAACTATATAAATGCTAAACTTCTTTAAAAATATTTACAAGCTTTAAGACGATAAATGTTTATGATTCCTTCCTTTTCTATTTTGTAGTCAATTTGATTAGTTTGCAATGTCGACTCCAATTTCATCCGCATCAACTAGCGCAAACGCTCCACCACTCCCCAATGCTTCTTGGCTCCGATCCTTTATGGATCGATGTAAACTTGAAAAGAGTGGTTCTAACTTCGCTGATTGGGATGCGCAACTCCATTTGTCCGCGAAAGGTGACGACAAGCTTCGTTACCTTATCGAAGCCGCTCCCACCACTCCTACTACTAGGTCAACCTCCGCCGCAAGGGAAGCCTATGAGGCCTACCTAAAAGAGTCGGCCGCTATCAAGAACGTCTTGATTTTCTCTATGGAGCCATATCTCCAAAGGAGTGCTATCAAAATGAGCACGCCCTATGAGATCTACACCAAGTTTGTGACCATGTTTTTGCAAGCTCCTAGGATAATCCAATATGAGGCGGCTTCCACATTTTTCGAAATCAACATTAAAGTGGGCCAAAAGGTTAGCCCTCATGTGCTCAAATTGATTGAGCTTGTTGAGACTCTTAAGATCTAAGGGGTCAACATTCTCGAACAACTCGTTATAGACCGACATTTACATTAGTTGAACAAAGTCAAGGCATATGTGCAGTTTAGGGTAAACTACAATATGCAAAATATGAAGACTTCTCTCCATGAATTGCACAAATTGTTTGTGCAAGCCGAGAGAGATATGGGTCTCGATGTTAGTTTAACCAAGGATGTGCTTGCCATTAACAACAAAAGCAATGGGAAATTTAAGAGGAGTGCTAATAAGAGCAAGAAACCCACTCCCTTCAAGGGAAAAAGAAAAGCAATTGAGAAAAGCTCTTCTAAAAAGGGTGCTACTTCCGAGGATAAATTCCATTATTGGAATGGCATAAGACATTGGAAGAGGAATTGCCCAAAGTATTTTGGAGATATCAAAGCTGGAAAGATTATTCTAGTAGATAATAAATAAAATTCTCCCTATCATTTATGTTTTGAATTACAATCTCAACTTTGGTATTTGGATACAAGTTGTGATTCTTACCCCTTTTAACATTTTTTTTAAGGGCATCCGAGCAAAGACAAAGGCAAAGACAAGCAAGCCTAAGGAGGCTCTTAAAGGGAAGCTAAGGTAGCCACCCATAGTAGAAGACCTATGGAAGCTTGGCCTTTATAATTAATAGTCTTCGTTTTATTGTTGTATTTTGAACTTGTTGTTTTAGAACTCTTTTAATTTCTTAGTTGGACATGGAAATTAGTTTATTTCCTTTTGTTTTCAAGAACAAGAAGTTGTATTTAAATTTTAGTGGCTTGGTTTGCAACCTAAGTCACTCGGTTTATGGAAATTTTCATTCTAAAACTTGTCATTATACACCTTTCATATCAAAACATAAAATGTGTTGACTTAAACTAATCATAAAAGAATTACAACGATGGGATCATTGTAATTAGTTCATAAGCCGTGAATTTAATTCTCACTTATGCTTTTGTGACTTAAACCACATCTTATTTGATATAAGAAAGAATAATTATAAAGTTAAAAAGAGTTATTCGAACTCTAAAAGGAGAAATTTTATAAACCAATTGGCTACACCACTTATAAGACTCCATACGAGCTATGGGAGGGCTCTTAAGACCTTAAGTTTGTATATGACATGGATATGAGTCAAATCCTTTACTTCATAAGGATTAGTCTACTTTGTAGCTAGATCATAATGTCTTTACAAAAGAGTCGTCAATTAAGATTATAATATACGATATCTTCTTCCTTCACAATCATAAGTCTAAAATTGTTTTATGCTTATAAGGCTATCTTTCGAGAAAAATAGATGTATTTTTCAAAAGATAGAGTGGGAGAAAATTAGCAACAAACATACGACTGGTTGGGAACTAGTGAGGAGACCAAAAGAAAGCATTCTTAAGTCAAACTCATGACATATGAAGAGACCAAAAGAAAGCTTTCTTAGGTTAATCTTTAGACTAGTGAGGAGACCAAAAGAAAATGTTCTATAGATAATAAGATTATAAAGTGGTTGAATCAAGTAAATTCAATTCTATTTTACATAAGAGCCAGATGAACCAAAGTAAAATCTGTGCAATAGGATAAATTTGTTTAGAGTTGCATAGATAGACATAAGAGATGTCTACAAAGCTAAGTTAACATATAACTATGCTAATATCCATGTTATCGTTGCTACACCTCATAGTGTGTATGATCAAGTTATATGTTAAAACCAATTTCTAAATAGGTATTTAGAAAGGGATGTGTGTGTGACATAAGCACAAGGTTTTAATTAACACTTGAGATTGCAATGATCTTTTAAATCATATGATAAGAATATAGTTTTCACTCGAGTCGTCGAGAAGCCATATGTATACATGGATTTGAGTGGGAGTCAAAATTGCCGCGTTTAGACATAAAATTCAGTGGGAGAGATTGTCTTCCATATTGATGTCATATCACTCATTAAAGATGACATATTGCATTCCAAAATTCTAAATCTATTATGACATAGGGAATTTTATATTGGCACTTAGATAAGTATCCTATATTGATAAGATTCCTTATCTGTTTAACATCAACAAGGTTGAGTAGGTTATTCATATTGAAGAAAGTTGAATTACTATGATAGAGTCATATTCATTTACTAAACCTTATAAGTTGTTGATCACATGAAATCAATTGTTAATGTTTCCGCCATTAGAACGATCATGTATGCCATTATATGCACATGCCGTGATGAATCAAATGCTTGGAGCATAATAAGTCAATAACAAGTTAATTTGAATGAAGGTCTTTTGAAAGCCTTAAGGAACATCCCTTAAGATTCTTGAGGAGAATTGGGGATTCGTTCTTATGTTTGGATGATATACTAAGTTGTGTTTCCAAACCTATAAGGATTTGTCGAAATCCTAGGCTGATTTTATTGACTTAGGAGTAAGTGACTAGAGAGATGTTTTAGTTTCAGCCATTACAAGTTCTACAAACAGAATCTAAATACATTGTGATAAGACGGTCAATGTCGAGAATGAGATTAGATCCCTCTACCAAAGACTTTATCACAAGTTATAAGATAAGCGTGGGAGCATCTTCCAAGTATAAGAGCCCAAGTTTAGTAAGAAGACTAGATATCTACTTAGATAAATTCATGTCATTAGAAATAACATTGAATGGGAGAAAATAACAATTCATAAAGTTGGAATGTATGGATACATTGTATATCCACTTACCAAGCTTTTATTGCAACTTAACTAGTCTAAAATGTACGCTATAGATTATGAGATATGAAGTAGTAATAAAGTATTGACTATTCATATATGATAATCGCATTTATCGTTTAAGTTTCTTTAAACTCGTCCATTACTTTGTTATATCCAAATGGGTTGTTGAGACCATATTGAACCCCATTGAACTGAACTGGATTAACATAGTATTCGCCCCTAGTTACTTAAAGGAGGTGACGTCTCGAAGTGACTAGAGTTTGATGCGATTGATGGCAAGTTCAAGTGCCATAGGGTCATATGGGATGACTGGTCGATCACATAGACAGACTGTATAGGACACTATGTCGGGCAGTTACCGCTTATAGAGTTCTGGAAATTCATAAAGCCTGGTCGTGGCAAGAGCTACTATAGTATTCTTATGAGTCGATTCTTTTAACTAGAGACTATTCGCCCAAGTTGGCACAAATTTCTGAATGACTTTGATTTATACTCTGCGACTGTCGTAACTGATGTCAAATGAGTATATTTTAGGTCATGATGAACTGTTGTTATATGAAGGGAATAGTACGATAGGAATTGTCCACCCCCTTGTCAGTGTTGTTTGAAATCTCAGGGCCACTCGAGGAGTAGTGAACTGAAAATGCATGGCCACGCTCGAAAGGTATCTATGGTAGATAATTCCGGTCAGACAGTTACTCTCCAGATCGAGGAAACCACTCAAGATATGATCAAATGCAAGTATGACCTGCAAGACACCTTGCATTGAGTGGGAGATTATAATAGGACCAGAGAATTGGTGACGTACACTTGTCTCAGACAAGTGGGAGATTGTTGGAGTATGTGTCCTCAACAATAGTGCGATCACATGTTTAAATCACAAATTAAAAATACGTAAGGGATGATTCATTAATATAGTCAACTGATCAACATTAATCAGTAATGATTGGCTAACTAGAGTTTGACATTACTGTCGTTTGACGGTGATGATCACTTGATCCCGTAAGGTCACACCTATAGGACAATTCCCTTAATAGACTAGTTGATTAATTGTATATCGATACAAGTTAATCAATTCCTTAAATTTGAACAATTCATTTGTGAGTGAGAATTTTTATATCTTATTATAATTTGATTAAATAAGATTTATTTTAGTAATTAAAAGATTTTATTACTAAAATTCATTATTGCTTAAGAAACAATTATGATAATAATGAATAGTTAAATATAATTACAATATGTTGTGAATTATATTAACATGATCCATTTTATTTATGTGATCTAGAATTACTAGACAATTTGTTATATGTAAATTAATTAATGTATATAATGATATTTATTTGATAAATATGCATTAAATTAATTAATAACATGTTATATACTACATGTGACATATTGTGTGACAAATAACAAATTGACAAAATAAAATGGAAGTCCATTTTATGTGTGGACCGAAATGATGGAGGGATTAATGGATTATGGGTGATTTATTTTAATGGTTAAAATATACCTACTCTACCTAGCCTTACACATCTATTTTTGGAGAAGAGAAAAAGGATAAAGAGGAGGCCATGCATTGGCTTATGGCCTTCATCCCACCCGGCCTCTCCTCTTTATTGTGAGAAATTTTTTCTCATTTTTTTCATTCTTATTCTAAGTCTTACATTCTTATCCTTCTCTTCCAACTCTCTCTAAAATTGTTTTAGATTTTATAAAGTTGTTCATCCACATTCTAATATTGCAACATAATATTACTATTGTAGTAATATGAATACTATTAGAAACATTTAAGGATACTAATATATAAATCTAGTTAATTCATATATTAGTTTCAAGGGAAATAGTCTTGGGTGCAATTGTTAAGGAGCATCTCTATATTTGGGATTTTGGAGGATCATCCATTACATTTAAGCTCAAGAACAAATAAGAAAGGTGTCCTTATTTGTGCCCTTATTTCGAACCAAAATACAATGTAAGAACCATTGTTTTCTTATTTTATCTTTATTTTAGATATGCATGCACTAGATCTAAAGAACTCATATTAAAATGTTAATTAGTTCACCATTAGAAAAGTCTAATAATAGGTATATGAACCTAACAGCATCACAATCTACTAAAGAAGAAGAACCAACTAAAGATCATACCATGCAAGTCGAGGAGCAAGACAAATATGTCGAGGAATTTGACTACATTTGGTATGAGGAGTTCGAAGAACAAGTTGAATTTGCCATGAGGGTGGAATGTTTAATGGAGGTGTAAGATGTCCCTAGTGAACCTTCAATGGTACAAAGTAAGGTACAAACTCTAACTCTAAAACCCCTTCCCCCAAATTTGAAGTATGCTTACCTTGATGTGTCTAAAACCAAACCCGTGATTGTTAATGAAAAACTTGATGAGAACCAATTGGAAAGTTTGCTTGATGTGCTAAAAGAACATGAAAAAGCTATAGGCTATAGTCTATATGATCTTAAGGGAATAAGCCCCGATTTTTGCATGCATAGAATTCATCTACAAGAAGACCATAGACCTACCATCCAAGGACAAAGGAGACTAAACCCCCACATGCAAGAAGTTGTAAAAACGGAGGTTATGAAATTATTTGATGCGGGAATCATTTATCCTATATCGGATTCTTTGTGGGTTAGCCCCGTTCAAGTGGTACCTAAGAAAGGAGGTACCACGGTGGTTAAAAATGATAAGAACGAGCTAATACCCACAAGGAAGATCACCGGTTGGCGTATGTGTATCGATTATCGTAAATTTAATTCCGCAACAAGAAAGGATCATTTCCCCCTACCATTAATTGACCAAATGCTTGAGAGGCTTGCCTATAAAAAATTCGTTTTCTACCTTGACGGGTATTCGGGATTCTTCCAAATCCCGATACACCCGGATGACCAACACAAGACCACTTTCACATGTCCCTACAGTACTTTTGCATATAGGAGAATGACTTTCGGGCTATGTAATGCCCCCGCCACCTTCCAAAGATGCATGATGAGTGTCTTTTCCGACTATTTAGAAACCATAATGGAGGTTTTTATGGATGATTTTAGCGTTTATGGAAAAAACTTTGATTCTTGTTTGCATAACCTTTCTCTTGTATTGCAAAAGTGTGAAGATGTTAGCCATGTCTTGAATTGGGAAAAGTGTCATTTTATGGTCAATGAAGGTACTGTCTTGGGTCATTTAATCTCAGAAAAGGGCATCGAAGTTGACAAGGCCAAAGTTGAGGTGATAGAGAAACTCCCACCTCCCGTGAATATTAGAGGGGTACAGATCTTTCTCGGTCATGCGGGGTTCTATCGCCGTTTTATAAAAGATTTTTCCAAAATCGCGAAACCCCTTACTCAAATTTTCCTTAAGGATTCCCAATTCCAATTCACTAATGAGTGTATTGAAGCTTTTGATAGAATCAAAGAGGCACTAATCTCGACACCAATCATCCAACCACCAATTTGGGAATTACCATTTGAGATCATGTGCGATGCAAGTAACTACGCCGTTGGAGCGGTTCTTGGCCAACGGGTAGGAAAGGCTTTGCATGTTATCTATTACATAATCAAGACTCTTGATGCCGCCCAAGTAAACTATGACACCACGGAGAAGGAACTTCTTGCCATTGTCTATGCATCAGACAAATTCCGTTCCTATTTGCTTGGATCAAAAGTGATTGTTTTCTCGGACCACCGTGCTGTTAAACATCTCTTGATAAAGAAAGAAGCAAAACCAAGATTTTTGAGGTGGATTTTGCTACTCCAAGAATTTGATTTGGAGATAAGGGATAAGAAGGGAGCCGAGAATGTGGTAGCGGATCACTTGTCAAGAATTCGATTCCCTGATGATGAGGTAGAGACACCCATCAATGACTCTTTTCCCGATGATATTTTAATGGCCATCCATTCACAACTCGAGAAACACACAACACCATGATTCGCCGACTATGCTAATTACATAGTGGGAGGAATTCTTCCCCCAAATTTGAACTACAATCAAAGAAAGAGATTCTTGTTTGAAGTGAAGAGATACTTTTGGGACGATCCCAATCTTTACAAGGAATGTAGTGATGGACTTTACCGAAGATGCATACCCCAATGGGAATTTTAAGGTATTTTAGAGGGATGCCATTCATCACCATATGGAGGACATCATGGAGCACGAAGAACAATTGCTAAAGTCCTTCAATCGGGCTTCTTTTGGCCTACCATGTTTGAAGATGCTAGAGAATTTATTCTCCATTGTGATCCTTGCCAAAGAATCGGAGACATTTCTTGGAGAAATGAGATGCCACAACGAGGAATATTGGAGAGGTAGAAATTTTCGATATATGGGGGATTGACTACAAAGGACGGTTTGTATCATCTCAAGGAAACAAGTACATTCTTGTAGCCTTCGATTATGTATTAAAGTGGGTAGAAGCAATTGCTACCCCAACCGATGACGCCAAAACGGTTACAAAACTTCTCAAGAAAGTAATCTTTCCAAGATTCGGAGTCCCTAGATAAATTATTAGTGATGAAGGGACACATTTCCATGAAAAGAAGCTCACATCTCTTTTGACAAAGTACGGTGTTCCAACATAGAACCGACTTGGGATACCATCCTCAAACAAGCGGTCAAGTTGAAGTCTCGAATAGAGAGAGATCAAGCAAATTCTAGAGAAGGTTGTTAACAAGACTCGTAAGGATTGGAGCATGAAGCTTGATGACACCCTTTGGGCTTATAGGACGGCCTATAAGACTCCCATAGGAGCCTCCCTTTACAAGCTAGTCTATAGAAAGGCATGCCATTTGCCAATTGAGTTCGAGTACAAAGCTTTTTGGGAAATCAAAGCTCTCAACCTTGATCTTAAGCTAAGTGGTCAAAAGAGAATATTGCAAATTCAAGAGTTGGAAGAATTCCGACTACACTCTTACGAGAATTCAAAGATCTACAAGGAAAGAACTAAATTGCTTAATGACAAGAGGATTAGACAAAAAGCCTTGCACAAGGGAGACAAAGTCCTTCTATTTAACTGTCGATATCGACTTTTTCCCGGGAAGTTAAATACAAGATGGATGGGTCCCTATGTAATAACTGAAGTGGGAAAGTATGGAGACTTTGAGATAAAGTCGGAGGATGGCAACAAGTTCAAGGTCAACGGTCAAAGGTTGAAACCGTACTCTAAAGGAGCATTCATAAGAGAAGTAGAGGTCATCCGCCTCGAGCCTCTCCCACCATGATGAGACCATCAAATGAGAGAGTTTGGTGGAGTCCTCCCTAAACCACCACTTGTAAATATACTAACCCTTCTTACTTGTATTTTATTTGCATTTGCATTTAATTTTCCTATAGCATGATTTTGGCATGGGAGATGGTGAGGGAGTGCTACTAATCTTGTTTGATAAATGAAGGATATGACGATTCAAGTGTGGAGGAAGCATCCTTGTCAATGAATGAAATAAGAAGATAGAAGAGCAAAAAGGATGAATCCCCACGAGCAGACCTGAGCTCGTGGGAGCTGAAGAGGATCCGAGCGTCGCCAGAGACGATCCGTGCGTCCTGACATCGGGACGTGGGAGCTGGAGGGCTTCAAGTTGTGGGAAAAAGTCCTGTAAGAAAATCTGCGCAGGCCAGCATCAGGACGCTCGTCCCCAACCTAAGGACGCTCGTCCCACTATCGAGCCGCGCATCTTGGGAGGTTCCAAACTTATGAAATTTCGCTGTAAGAAAATCTACACGTCCCAGGCACAAGACGAGCGTCCCAAAAAGAATCCGCTCGAGCCAAGCTAAAGCCGTGCATCTCAGTGTTGTTTTTTCTGTTCTAGAATTTCTTGTAAGGAAATTCGGGCGTCCCGAGCCTGATCTGCGCGTCCCTACCTTCTCGTGTTATTTATCTACAAAACAAAAGACGCTCGTCCCGACTGCGAGCCGCGCGTCTCCCTCCCATGCTACTCTTCTACTTTCGAAAAGTTTACTCTTCTCTCAACCACACATATTAAGACATCTCATCCCTCTCTCCTCAATAAAACATAGAATCCTCTCCTAAATGCTTAAAACACACCAAAAACACCCAATTGCATCTCCAATATAAAAATACCCAAAACCTAGGGTTTGAAGGGATCTCAATTGAAAAGATTATTCTTCATCTCATTCAAGCAAAATCTCAAGATCCACTTTCAAGATGAGATCAAGAGGACTCCTACCAAAAGAAAGAAGAAGAACAAGGGTTGTAGGAAGCTCTTTAACTTCTCATCTCAACACATTGAGAAGAGAAAATGAAGAAATCATTGATCTTTTAAGACTAAATAAGTTCTCAAACATCGAATTTGTCAATGATGCTCAGCGAATCGTCTTTCACCGTCTCCTAGGTCAGAATATTCTTCCAACTAAGTTTGTTTGCCATGAGACATTGAGGAAACTAGGGATATACCATCAAACCGAAGCACTCTTCGAATTATTTGGTCTTTCGACTTTGTTCAACATGTATGTGCTTACATACCGACCATTAGTCCTTGAATTCTTGAGTTTTCTGAAAATATCAACCTTAAACAAGGCGATTTGTCTGGAATTTCGACTTGAGAACACAACAAGAATGATGACCCTTGTGGAATTTGCGGGTGTGTTGGGACTTGATGTATCGCCTACCCGTACATCAAAACCCCGAAACTATAGCATAGCCCCACTTTGGTGAGCCTTGACGGGACGCGATTTATCAATCATCAAAGAATGCTCGGCCTCTTATATCCAAAACTCCATCATCCGGCTCACCTACCGGTTTATAGCGAGCACTCTCATAACCCGCCGCGATCCCGCTGTTGTGAACGAACTTGATCTAGTCTTTATGGAGTCCTATTTAAAGATACAAGGGAGGAACGGTTATCATTTCAACGCCCCATTAGTACTTCTTGAGAGGTGGGCACAATTCCGGAATGGAGATGATGGTGGTATGATCCACATTGTCAATGGAGGTTTAATAACAAGACTTGCCAAGTTTTTCAACCCCAACGTTAACAACAACAATGCATATGTACCTCTTCCGGGTACTACCAAGATTGATGAGATGCTAATCTTTCGACACCACCATTGGATTACCATTGAAGGCTTTGAGCGAAGAATCAAGTGACTCATCAAGGGAAGCACCCCTCTTTTTCTTCCTATGGAAGGATTATCCAGAGTATCACCTAGAAGGGCACTACTAAAGATAGAAGCTATAACAACGGGTAAAAACCGTTGTTAAAACAAAAAGCAGGCGTTGTTAAAGCGGCCGATGTAACAGGTATTTACAACGGTTAGGTTATTTACTAAAACCGCTGTGGAAATTATTCACAACGGTTAAAAGCCGTTGTTGTTGCGAGTAAGTCGTTGTGGAATGTTTTACAAAATTTTGGTGGGAAAGATATAACAACGGTTATAATATAAAAACCGTTGTTGTATCTTTCCCACCAAAATTGTGAAGACTTTTAACAAGGGTTATATTTAAAAAACCGTTGTTAAAAGTAATAACAACGGTTATATGTTAAGATGATGGAAATAAAAAAGGGAAACCTACGTAGATATGAGAAGTGGATTGGAAGCAATAAGTTGAGGAAAAACAAAGGAGGAAGATACATGAGGAAAATATATGAAAATCGCCAAAAGTCTAACCTACAAACAGCATAAAATGAATGTTTACTAGCAAAAATTAAGGAATAAAGCAGAAATTAAAAATGAAGGAGAAATCAAAAAAAAGAAAGTGAGGTAGCACAACATAGAAATTTCACAAGTTTAGCAAAAAATGAGCATATATTGCATCTTTAGCCATAAAACTAAAAGTCGTGAACCCAAACACTTGAAACTGAAGTAACACAAACAACATTGATCCATCTTAACTTCATAAAATTTGGAAGAAGATTCAAACCATAATGGATATTGTGGATGGACTAAATTACCGAGTCAAATTAGTTATAATTGAAAGACTTGTTGATATGCAGCAAATAAATTAAACAGTTCTATAACATTCCAAAGACAAAATATTCTGAGTCTTGCGAATCCTTAGAAATTAAAAACTTTGCACTATATGTAAACTATATATGAACAACATAAATTCTAGTGAAAAAATGTAGTGATAATTACCAAACGAAGTGGCTTTCGTCCTGCTTTGTCAGTTAGAGTTGCTCCGGCAGCAGTGATTACTACCTGCAGGATCAATTTCTGTAAAGAAGAGGTCAATTTAAGATATTAACCTGAATAAGAGCATATATTACAATCCCAATGCTAGGTAATACCGCTGAAATGGGGAAAATGAAGAGGTCACAGGTTAGTATCTTCGTGAAAAGAAAGGAATACATACCATTTCACGCACCTCTGAAATTAATCATCTATAATCGAACAATAGTATACAAAGAAGCATCATGTCCACCAAACAATATGATCATTAAATAAGGAGCCCATATATTGAGCGAGATTACATGACAAGAAAGACGGTAAAAGACTACAATGTACAAACTTCCACCATGTTTGACCTTCTAAATCAGCTGAGCATATTAGCATACTACGTCCAAGACTCCAAGACTACAATGTAACAGTTTTCAAGTATAAGAATAATGCGAGACGGTAAAAAAAGTACAAATATCAAACGAAACCTAAAATTCAACAAGGCACCAGAGATTTTAAAATCAAAATAGGCGAAACAATTACGGTTAGAAAGAATACCTCTATATCTGAATCCCATCATGGATACTCTGAAAGATGAGATCCTTATGAAATCAAACAAAACCCGAAAATTTAATAGGGTAATTGATAGTGTAAAATGAATAATTGATAAAGGGGAGAGTGATGTCTATGGTGAGATAAAGAAGGGTTAGTCAAACAACAGTAAAATGGGAAATAAAATAGATGTGCAATTATTAAGATTTTGTGTTGACAAATAAATCGAGTAGGTTAGTATTTCATACCTAACAATCGAAGTAATAAGGCGAAAATCAAACCAAAAAATCAATTTCTTGCTCTCGTATTTTTAAAACCCTAGGTTTCTAAAAGTCGATTTTGAGTGATTTTGGTAGTTTTGAAGGTTGGAAAATGGGTTATAAGTATGTAAATTGAGTTAGGGAGAATTTTTGAGTGTTTTGGGGGTGATTTGGTGGGTTTTGAGTGAGTATTGTGTGAGAAGTTTTGTTTTTGAGTGTGAGAGAGATGAAGATGCGAAGGTTGAAGATGAATAAAGAATAGAAAGGGAAAGAAACATAAGGGATCCGGTTTGTCCCACAATGAAAATATTTTGGTGCGAAGGTAATAACATGGGTTATATGTAAAAAAACTGTTGTTAAAAGTAATAACAACGGTTATATGTAAAAAACCGTTGTTAAAAGGAATAACAACGGTTATATACAAAAAAACCATTGTTAAAGGTAATAACAACGGTTTTAAATAAATAACCGTTGTTATAACTTTTCAACTATTAATAACGGTTCTAAAATGAAACCCGTTGTGATTACTAATAACAACGGTTTTATAAAAATAACCGTTGTTATTACTTTTCATAGAATTGCGCCAAAATATACTAACCTGATTAACAACGGTATTACATATAATGCGTTAATATGCATTGTTAATGGGGCGTTGTTATTGCCTATATTTGTAGTAGTGGGGGTCCCCTTTCACAAGTACCATCCTACCTTATGCCAACTCGTTCAAGCCAAGCAATTCGAACCCTACCTCCTACTCAACCTCAACAAAATGAGCCTCAAGCAAATGAACAAGAAAGGATTGCCATCCCACCTTACCCCTTTCCATATCAACCCTACAATCACCCAAATCCCTTCATTCTTCCTAGAGATGACTTTGCAACAGGTCTACTCCAAGATTTACACCGAAAGCAATATGAAGATCGAGTAGACAATTATTATGCTCTTTATCCTCTATTCCACCGGATGGCTCATCAAGGGCACATCAATGAAGAGGGAATGCTTCCCTCTTGGGCTCAAGTGGAAATTCTCTTTCCAAAATCGGAGCATGTCAACGGTGTAGCACATGGACATGGAGAAGGAAAAGGAGCGGGGTCAAGTGGCGGTGACACGGTGGAGGTTAATAGCGATGGGGATGAATTTATGGATTTCTATAAGAGCGATGAATCACAAGCGCAATGGGATAGCGATCTTGGAGGGGATGATGGTAACTAATGAAGACATTCGTAGGCTTGGTGGAGTGGGCATGAGGCACCCACCATGGCTTAGATAAAACTCTTCTATTCTCTTTCATTTTTCATGTCAAAAATTTCATGTTTTTCTAACTTGGTTTATGATTAATTGTTTCAAACTCTAGAGGTGTCCTTGTAAAAATTAAGGACTATTTTCCACCTTAGCAACATCAAGGTGATGGTAATTTTATTGTTCCCGCTTTGAAAATCCAAAATGACAATTAGGATTCATGCATTGCACCCTTTCCTTGTGCATGAACTCCCCCTATTTTTACACTAAAAATAGTTTCTTACTTGGTTTGGGAAGTTCAAACAAAAGGGATGCGAGTTAATTCAAATTAGCTCTCCGAATAATAGAAAGCATGCATAATATAGAATATAATACAATGCATCATTTATATATATGTCATATAGTTTGCATATTAGTGTAGAAATCATGCATTTTCATTTAGCTTGCATTGCATAATTTCCTATCGTATTAGCCATTGAGGACAATGCCCTTGTAGATACTTTTTCTTCTTGAAACTTTGCTCATTAGAATACCTCTAAAACACCATAGGATGTATCATGCTAGTATCCTTTGACCCATGGACTAAGGCCTAGTCAAGAGTACCTTGTGATGTGATGACTCCTTGGCTACCATTTATTCCAAGGTGACCCTTGAAACCATGCAACCAACTTCCACTTCTATCACCATTTTTGTCAACAAAAGGAAATGGGCACAAAAAATCTCAATTTGAATTCAAGTACAAAAATTAAAATCAAGAAGTATGTACAAATTTTCATCAAAGAAAAGAGGATGACAAAAATAAGAACTCCTATGCTTCAAATAAAAGTACCCTTGTTACAAATTGGGGTGGCTTTGAAAATGTTCAAAAAATGCAAAAGTTGAAAATTGCCAAACATCAAAGAAATGGCAAAGAAAATTGTTCTCAAAAATGTCAAATGCCACAAGAAATTGGGGGGAATAACAAAACCAAAAGCAAACTCCCACTATGTAACTCAAAAGCATATTGATCCCTTTTTCCATTGAACCCACTTTTGTGCATGGTAGAGAGGGGACGACCCTTCTTCTTGTCTAGGCAAGAGGGGGAATTCCGCGATCCTATAGTGTTTCTAATATCATAGAGAGTCTACTCTTGATGAAAGCATTTAACAATTGAGGGCGAAGGTACCCTAGCTAGATACAACTTGGACGTGATTTGTTAGTATCCTCCTAGACTTAGTAATTTGAAGAAACCATATCTATAATGGAGTGTGTACCCTTAGATTGCTTCCCCCTTAGATAATTTCCGCCACTTAGATGAGGAAAGGGGCTATTCTTTTGTAGATTCATCCATTAACTTCTTTTGTGTGCTTAATGATTGGATGTATCGCCATTTTGGCAAGACCCACCTTGCCTTACAAGAAGGCATCTTACCTCATGGATGTCTTGTTGTGAGTTGAAGGGGCAGAGTGAGACCCGCTAATTGTCTCATATCCGCTATATTAGTAAGTTAGTTTAAATAAAGGTCATAGTTTTAGTCACCTCTTTACTCTGGACGAGCAAAGGTTCGGTTTGGGGATGTTTGATGTGACTCATATTTGAGCACATTTAGTCCCCAAATTAACCTCGTTCCTATGCTTTCTAGCATATGTTAGGGTCATTTCTTATCTTTAGTTCCCCATTTTGCATATTCTATGAGATTTTGTGTCCTTTTTAGGAGAGGATCGCTAACCTTGCATTTATGGAGCTAAATGGAGCTAAATGGATCGCATATAATGACCAAGCATCGAAGAGGAGACCGACACTAGAGGCCTAAACAAGTAAATAAAGTGAAATGGGCAATGATGAAAAGATCCTTGCATCCCCAACACAATCCCCACGGATTGTTAAGGAGCCAAACAAGAGAAGAATCATGTGCCACGATCCGAGCGGCTTGAGCTCAGGACGAGTGTACCAGAGCGCGATCCGAGCGTCCCGACTGCCAGTCCGAGCGGATCTTCTTACAGGACAGGCCGTGCTTCAGGTGAGGAAGAGTGGATCCTGGTGGGAGTTGCAAGCACGATCCGCGCATGTCCCTCGGGAGTTGCAATTCCTTAAGCTTCTCTTAGGGTCTTAATAGTCATTTAAGCCCTTAGTAACCCTAATCCTTGTACATAATTTTAGTATAAATACCCCATTGTACTACCTAGATTATAATCAATTCTGAATCAACTCTAAATCAAGCTTTAATCAATCCTTAACTTAGTCTTAATTTAGTTGTAATACACTTCTCAATATTAATTACATCTTAATCTTTCCTTAGTTCTCTCAATTGTTCTTAGTTTTATTTGGGTAATTATAAGATTATTAGGGTTTGGAGGATTGACAACCTTCCATCATTCATCAAGTACTTTTATTATTCTTTGCTTTATTATTTGGATCATCTCCATAGGTATAATCCCTTTTTACCCTTATTTAATTATTGTTAATTACATCATTTATTCATCATTTTTTGCTTTGTTAGTATGATTGACAACCTTATTAGCATGGTAAAATGATCATGAGTGAGTAGTTCTTTAGCTAGGGTTAATGGGGAATTAGGGGAAACAAACATGGGAATTGATCTATGCTTAATCTAATAGATTTTCATAATTAAATTGCTTGCTTGTTGTGATTTCAACTTATGCACATGTTATATTTAATGAAATGCGAGCCTATGAATCCTTGCATTTTTTATCCATCTCTTATCTTTTCAATGAGGCTTGTAAGACATAAACCAACTCGAGCCTCATTAGACCATGCATAGAGTTGAATAGGGGGAGACTAAGTTGACTTGTAGGTGTTGTACAGTCTAGACGACTCGGCTCTGGGACCTAAATCTGCCTAGGGATTGTAAGATATACACTAACTCTATCCCATCACAACAATAAGTGCTTGCATCTTTTTGAGAACATGTTTGTATAATCTATTTCCATGAATCCCCTATGAACCCATGACACACTAGTGCTTTTAATCAATTATTTACAAACCCCTTTATTTGCTTTACTTTCATTCATCTTGTTGATTAGTTTAGACTACATCTCATCTCAACCCATAATTTGTGACACCCTAAGACATAGCTACTTGCAATTGAAAATCCTACATCAATACCCATCCCTTGGGATCCGACCTTTACTTACCTCTTTACTAAGAGTAGTTTGTGAAGTTATAAATATTGTTTTGGTTGGTAGCTTTTGACGACGAGTTTTAACCGGGCCACACTCCCCATGTCTTATTATCTGTGACTCCTCCATCTACGCCTGTCACTACCCCTATTACCACTACCTCTGTCACCTCCCCTGCCTCCTCTCCTCCACGTGTTAATCCCACTACTTCCCCGTTATCTCCTACACCACCTCCCCACCCATATGTCACATGAGCGTCACACAACATCTACAAGCCCATAGACCGCATTAACCTCTCTGCCCAATTGCAACTATCTGAACCGAAGACTATGAAGGAAGCTCTTCTCGATCCCACTTGGAGAGCAACCATGGAGACTAAATTCTCCACTCTTCAAAATAATGGTACTTTGGATCTTGTACCGTCCTCTTCCGTTCATAATACCATCGGTTGTAAATGGGTTTCCCGCACTAAATACAATCCTGATAGCTCCACTGACAAACATAAAGCCTACCTTGTTGTAAGAGGCTTTCACCAATGACTCGGTCTCGATTACACCGAAATATTTAGCCACGTAATTAAGCCTACTACGGTCTGTTTGTTGCTTAGTCTTGATGTTACTAATAATTGGCCGCTCTTCCAATTAGATATCAATGACACCTTTCTTCAAGGTACTCTCACTAATACAGTTTACATGGTTAAACCACCGAGTTTTGTTGACCCCGCTAAACCAACTCATGTTTGTCGTCTTCGAAAGGCGATTTATAGCCTCAAGCAAGCTCCGAGAGCTTGGTATAATGAGCTTCAATCCTATCTCCTTGGCACTGGCTTCACTAAATCCGTTTCGGATACTTCATTGTTTTTATTTCATGGCAATTACACTTTGTTTGTTCTTGTCTATGTCGACGGTATTATTGTTACAGGTCCGTGTACCACCAGTGTTCAAATTTTTATTGATGCTATATCCCAAAGGTTCTCATTGAAGGATCTGGGTTCGCTCTCATACTTCCTTAGTTTGGAGGTATAACCATGCTCTCATGGTCTTTTTCTCAATCAACAAAAGAACACGAGTGATCTACATTCTCGTGCCAACATGTCGGATGCAAAATCTGTCACCACACCCATGGATTCCGATTCCAAGTTAAGTCTACTTGACAGCCCTCCCCACGCAAATACATCCGAGTACAGGGCTCTAGTTGGGGGTCTTCAATATTACTCGTTGACCCATCCCTACATAGCTTTTGTCATGAAGAAGTTCTCTTAATATATGTATCGCCCTACTGAATGTCATTAGAATGCTCTCCAGCTTTTATTGTGTATCTTGATGGCACTATTTCTTATGGAATCATCATTTATCGTCAGTCTCCCCCAAGTCTTCATGCATACACGGACTCGAATCGGGTTGGCAATCATGATGATTTCACATCCACAGGTGCGTAAATTATGTACCTCTGTCGAACTCCTATTTCCTTAGTCTCCAAGTAGAACCGAACTGTTGCACGCTCGTCCACCAAAACTGAGTATCGATTAGTTGTCAATACTACGGCTGAGCTAACTTGGCTTGGTAATCTACTTTCCCAATCTTGTTTTCCATTCCCGAATGAAACATGTTGCCCTTGACTATCACTTCATTCGTGAAAAAGTGCAATCTATATCTTTGTGAGTTATTCCCATTGCCAACAATGATCAACTCGCTGATGCGTTGACCAAACCTCTCCCAATGCCTCGGTTTTCTCTGTTAATTTCCAACATCGGATTCTCGTCTACGTCGTCCGTCTTGCGGGGGGTATGTTAAGATTAATTAAGATATTATTCTCTACAATATTATTATTCTCTTCCTAGAATTAGTCCCATATTTTGTGCTATATTTTAGGAAAAATATCATTGTGATACTTGTTATTTGTATTCTAAGTATAGGTATCACCCTTGTAATCTCATTATCATCATCTAATAATATCAATTCTTCAAGAATTTGATAACACGGTTTCTTTGAGCTAAAACAATAGTTTCTTTGGTTAATTATGAAAGACAATGATTATTTGGGATAAGTTATGAAAGACGATTAAGTTACGCAATGTTAATTTCAACAATTATTTTTTTCTCAAATAATAGCCACTTTAGTGACAGGTTTATAATGTTACAATTGAAATTTGTTCAAATGAATACAACTGTCTTTGAGCTTACAAATCTAATAACAACGTTCATCCTCCTCAAACTTAAATCCTTATCCTGTCAAAGATAAATATTTGGTCAATGATCCTCAATCAACAACTTCCATAGCAAGTCAATCGTGATCTCTCAGTGTGCATATTGTTGCATTATCCACTCCTTCAATTAAGCAGAATATTAGGCATATTGTTTTGATTAGTTAGCATATTATTCTATGTATTATACTATACATACATCATTGTATCTTACCTTAAAGCATACAATATCAATACAATTAAAACCTTTCTTATATGGTATCGAGATACAAATTGGTCCTTATACTCTTCTTCGTTCTTGGTGCATTTTCACACCTGAATACAACCATGGCATCCACCAACAATAACCTCATCCCAAACATCAATGAACCCTCAAAACCCCTCCTTTCCCTCTCCTTCCCAACCTGCAGTAAACTCACGCCATCCACATTTTGCTCTTGGCGACTCCAAATCACTTGAATCCTACAAGGATATGGTCTCTTTGTATACCTTGATGGATTGAGCACCCCTTCTCCTCAAACCATCACCCATACCAAAACCGATGCCAATCCCAACCTTGAGCCCGTAAAAAATCTAGCCTACAATACATGGTTCCGTCAAGATCAACTAATCCTCGGTTCTCTTGCCGGTACCCTCCATGAATCGGTCTCTCCCATTATACTTGAGCGAATACCTCCCACGATGCTTGGCAGAGCTTGGCAACCACATACGCCAATCCATCTCGTGAACACATCCTTCAAATCAAGGATCAACTCAAAAACATCGCTCTTGGTGACAAAACAATCTCGGACTGCATGCCCTCTATCAAAGCGTGTACTAACCAACTCGCATAACTTGGCAAGCCAGTGGATGTCGAGGATATTACCTCCCAAATTATCCATGGCCTCAACTATAACTTATAAAAACCCGTAATTGATGCAGTACGAGCCTGAGATGTTCTAAGTTTGTTTGATGCCCTTCACGAAAAACTGATTTAACACGAATTAACTTTGAAGAATAAACCTGACACCACCCTCTTCTCACCTTGAGCCCACGCTGCTACACGCCAATACCCTAACACCTATACCCCTCGGCCTTACCAGTACCCCACTTAGCGTCGCTCCACCTATCCCGTCACCAACCAGACCCACAACCAAACCCATTCAAACCAACCCAAACCATTCAAGGGTAAATATCATTATTGTCACACCACCGGGCACGTCACTGGTGAATGTCCTGACTTCAAGCGTGATTACCCATACAATGTCTTTTCACCGCCCTTGCAAAAATGGAACCGTGCCTATTGTAATACATGCCCTGTTAGGGACCCATTGACTGACCTTTTGACAATGAGAGACCTTAGTAAGGGAGACAAGGGGATATTATATGGCCATCGTAACTCGTTACTCGACCTAGTAGAGGCCACTCGGCCAAGTAACTATGGTACTCGACCGAGTGCGGCCTACTCGGCCGAGTATGTCCCATACTCGACCGAGTAGCACGTCTGACATCGTGTTATTATACATGGAGGCTAAAATGAAATTCATCTCCACGATACCTTTCGTCTATAATAAACCTAAAATTTCTCTCTTTCCCAATTCTCGCATCTTCCTCTACTAATCACGAGTTAGCCTCGAACACTAATCCGGGAAGGGAGATAGCTTATGCATGGTTTCACCGAGTCGAGTTGTAGCCGCCGTCGGCATCTGTCAGTTCTTCAAGGTGAGTTTGTGAATAATTGGTTATCATTCAGTATATCTTGAATAGTATAGTAATAGGGTATGATTGTTGTTGTAGGCTATGATATGGAGTCTTGCTTGGCGTAGTATGATTGATGCATTACTATGGAATGGCGAAAAGGTAGGGTTTACCTACTCAGTCAGTTGTATAATTTCTATATGATGTGATTGGTATTGATTGATTGGTATTGTTATCATTGTAACACCCCGTAAATTTGAAGACCTTTATTATATTTTAAAAGTAATATTTTAATCCATTTTAATTTAATATTAATTTATTTTAAATAATAATAATTTGATAAAATATAATTTTATTTTAGTTTGAAGTAATGTAATCACCTTTGATAGTTTAGAAATGTTTAAAAGTAATTTAAACTATATTTAAACCTTTTACTTTGATAAAATAGATTTCTGATAAAAGTCGTAATATTGGGATTTTCCCATTTCTTACGGTCGTTGGGTAAACGAGTTTGGATATTGGGCATATGAGTACTTAATCTTTTAATAAAATCGTGTTTAAGAACTTTAATATTCTCGGAAATCGCGTTCGACGAATATTTCTAATTACCGTCGAAGCAAACCCAAAACGTAAATAATTGACAACCTCCCCATGCCATTGGACCGGCCATCACCCTCCCATTGCCGCCTCTTTCAATTTTCATTTCCTCCATTCTCAATCTATCTCCTCCTTCTCTCAAACACCAAAAATCTACCAAAAATCCTCCTTACAAACCCTAAATCCTTCATAATTCCTCCATTTCTCCACCAAATTTCATAAAAATTATATGCTTGGAATCCTCTTTTCATTCCTCATCTCATAGTAAGCTTTATTTTCATTTCCCCCAATTTTGTTTTAAGGCTCATCTTTTAGGGTTTCGAATTTAAGCTTAATAATTGTGTTTTTGTTGTTCTTATAGGTGAAGAATTTGAAGATGAGTTAGGTGACTCATATGTGGTTGAAGATGGAGAGTAATTTTGGGTTTTAGAAGCTTTCTCAATTTATTACTTGTCTCTTTGCTAGCTTAAGGTAACTATTCCGAGTTACTCGACGATTTAATGTCACATTGATATTGTGTTTGTTGTTTGTTAAGTGTTTAGGTGATTGATAATGTGTTAGTTTCGTTTTTCACATGACTTGTGTTGTTAAAGTTTACTAATTTGTGGTTATTTCATATACTTGAGTATTGAAACGAAATGGGTATTGTTGATTGTTGCTTGAGACGGTATTAAATTGAGCTTGAAACGGATTTTAGTAGGAAAAAAGGGAAAAGGGCGGAAAAACCGCCCAAAACAGCCCGCAAACGAGCGCGGCAGGCCCGGTGGGTCCGACCCGGATTTTGACCCGTCACTTTGGGTCGGGTCTTGGGTCTATCGCTTGATGTTTTGGGCCTATGGTTCATGTTTTGAAGTATGTTGGTATTTTGGCATGTAGGAAATTGTTTAAGCTAATATTTCCGTTGAATTGGTTATTTTATAAGTTGGCATATTTTCTCTATGTCAATAGTTTTCACATGATAGAAATTAAAAATGGCAAGAGTATGACATTGTGGTAAATTCTGTGATTTGGGCCAAAGTAGGCCAAGACTCTGAGCTGGGCCAATTTGACCAAATGAGTTTGGTCAAGCTAGGTTTAAACCGGTCAGCCTCGATTTGACCGATGACCCGTCGCGGGACTAGGGTCGAGGATTTGTCTTTGATTATGATTGTCTTTTCATATGTTGGTTGTTGGATGAATTGGTTGCCTTATACTTGAGTCTTCTTGCCTTGTTGCCATTTTAGCTTGTTCTCATGAATTATGAGATTAACGGTTCACTGAGTTTTGGATTACTAATGAGATTGTGGATATTGTTGGATTGTCAGCTGAATTTACATTTTTGTAGTCTTTCACAAGGAAGGATGTTATCCTAGAGTCCTTGATTTGAGTATAAGTATTTATGTTGCCAGTTTGGACTCTTTGCCCCTCTTATGGTTAAGTGGGTGTCCTACTTGTCTTGTGTGGTGTTGGTATCTTAGACCATCGTCATAGATAGGCCCTTATAGTCTTTGACGAGTGTATGTTCACCGGTTAATAGCCTTTGTGTCTTAACTTGGTGGGTTTATATCCAAGTTAGGGTATGACTTCTTGACGTACTCTTAGAAGTATGTAGTCATTTAAGTACTAGCCAACCCTTTGGTGGACTCCTTAGGGGTACTCATGTGTTATTATCATGGGTCTTAGATGCGGTAGTTTTCCGCATGTCGCTAGGTTTGCACAGGTTTAGGACTAGGGTGTTTACCTTACCTCGTGGTATAGACTCGAGTTACAGAGTGACTATTGACTGTACTAGGAACTTATGCCTGTCTCTATATATATTGTCCTTTCTTATTTTATTATTCTATGAATCATAGAAGGTGAGATGCAAGCCGGCTATGGTTGATAGAGTTTGGATTCCTGGATGTTATGTGATTCACATGATATTGTAGTATGAGTCGGTCTAGTATTCACATGCTAGGACTATGTGTTGTTATATTGTTGTTCACATGATAAGCACGATTGCCTAGCATATATATGCTAAGGCTATGCGTTATTCATATTCATATTCTTATGTTTACATGTTACATTAATTATGACATTTCGTGGCTGGGAGAACTCGGAGTTACTCCCCACTGACTGTGGCTTTCATATTTGTATAAAATGCGATCGACAAGTATGGTGATGCTTATATGGGGTTCATGGACGAGCTAGCGAGCAAAGTAACCTTGGGACTTACTTAGATTTGGTTTTATTTGTAGAGACTCTTATACGAGTTTTTATGTCACATACATTTTAGGGACATATGTCTCCCTCTTTACATTTGGTTGTATAACTTTGCTATTCGCGACTTTAGCGATGGTTACGTTATGAAACTTCTATTTAGACCTTGTATGTTTTGACACCCTTCAATTTGGATATCTTTATAACAGGTTCAGGTTTTAAAAATTCCAGGTTTTTACCCAAATGAACCTATTACAAACATATCCATGCACTTTTATTCTAGAATTACGTGTTTACTTTTCCGCAATAAATGAGGGTGTCACAATCATTTTGGTTGAGATTCTACAATGATCGGTTGTTGTTGTGGGACCATTTTTTGGGAGATACTTCCAATCCCATGTTTGCCCCTTATGGCTCTCCTCATAAAGAGTGTGCACATTAATGATCTGTGTTCGCTCATTGCGATGAGCGGGGCTTAGGTGGTAAGGCTGCGGTATTGTACCTTTAATTGTTATTAATCAAACAGTATTGTACCTTTAATTGTTCTTTTATTGTCTTCTTGATATACTTACCTCGGACAACCTAGATGTTAACGCCCTTACTTATTGGGGAAGGTTTTGTTAAGACTCCTTGGTAAGTAGGGGTGTTACAAAGTGGTCTCAGATCGATGATTTTCAAACCTGAACCAATGAACCAAATGAATGTAGAGTGTCAAATAAAAATGAAGCTGGTGTATATGTGTTGGGTGCCCTCTTATTTCAGTTTTGGGTGAGAAGGCGCCCACCTCTCAGAATCTCGGCCCCAATATGCTTAAGCCAGCAACTTCGCATGGGGTAAATGTGTGGGTTTATGTGTGTGTGCTGGTTGTATGATGTATGGTTATTTTGATTTTCCAATCGTATGTTAGTGTGAGATCCCGTGAAAAATCCCTGTTTTTAAAAATAAATAATATAATAGGAGTCGCTGGTAGGTTTTATAAAAAAAACAATTTAACGGAAAAGGCTCCTTTTGATCCCTGGTATGGGGACTGATCCGTCACTCCGGTCTAAACTAAAGATTGCGGACCTAGGGGTAAACGTACGGTCAATGAAGGTGTTAGGCACTTGTACCGCCCATCAAACGGACGGCCTCTACATTTATTTATAGTATTGTATATTTGACGAAATTAACAATAAAAAAGGTTTTAAAATAATTTTATACAATACTATAGGAATTATTTACGTGAGTAGATTATCTAAGTTAAACTATTTACAAATTATACAAATAAACAAATTAGATTATGGCGATAGCAAAATAGGAAGTAAAATATGACACCCTCAAACCTACCTGGATACGGCTTTTCGACATTTAGCTTACTTTAATTGACTTTTGAGTGTCTTTATACTCGAAATAGGATCAATGTATGGAATAGTGTCTTGTATGGATGGTAGTATTTTGTAGGGAATAATATTTTTCTTGTAAGGTAGTATTTTTTGTGAATTTTTTTGTCAGTTTTCTGTGTCGAATAAAAGTGTCAAGAGGAGTATTTATACTAGTTAGGACGGTGTTTCAAGAGATGTGGAACTTCTACAAGATAGAATTAAAGCTTTTAAGGTACCAATCAATTTTTTTATCGCACAACTCGCAATTTAGTTGTATGCCATATTTCTGAGTCCTTGTACACACAAAGCACTAATATAATAACAATAAGCTTGACAAATACATACATCTACTCGTATACTTCCTTATCGGGATCCAATTCAACTTTGGACGTATACCACTATACCTCTTTATTCCCAAATTTCTAGTGGCACATTAAATCATAACTTCTTAAATCATACGTGAGTATGTGACTCTCAGACCGGTTTTCGGGTCAAAAGCATTTACACCGAATTAAATTGGGTTAAACCAAATAAACGGTATTGTAAACTTATAAGGTGATTTTCCTTATTTATTTATTTATTGGGCCCGATCATATGTCATTTAATCGCGGCCTATTAAAATATACCATTTCCTGTTTACGGTTTTGTGCCGTTAATATGTCGACTGAAAAGTTATTATAGTTAAGTAAAAGGGCTACGAATCTAGTAATTGGACCGGGTGATAAAATGGTTGTTTTTAGAACGATTTTGAGTATAAATAACCTTATATCAAATTTAAGTAAGTTTCATTCTGAAATAAATAAAGGCCTCATCATCGGGTGTTCAAAAGGCTAGCAGACATTTTGAGGTGTCTACAGAAGCTCCTTCTTTGACCGAGTCTGATTAAGACGAAGATCAAAGGAGTCCGGTCGGGACAGATAAAGGTTAAGAAACGTACCGAGGCCTCTTATATTACCCGCCTTGTGTAGCTGAATCTGGCAAAGCAAAACTTTGTTTTACTTATAGTGAGATCGTGAAATCTGATTTCTTGAACTCGGTTGCATATCAGGGCCCGCCGACCCAAAGAATTCTTCTTAGTTTTGCAGGTGAACAAAACTCTACTTGCATAGCTTCGCAGGTGAACGAAGCTGGATTTCTTTAATTATCCCGCAGGTGATTGGAATTAGATTGCTTAATTTCGTAGGTGAACGAAACTGGATTGTTTAACTTCGCAGGTAAACGAAGCTGGTTTATTTTTATTATTCCGCAGGTCAACGGAACAAGATTGCTTAGTTTTGCCAGGCGAACAAACCTAGATTTCTTAGTCTCGCAGGTGAATGAGACTGGATTACTTAGTCTCGCAGGTGAACGAGACTGAATTTGCTTAGTTTCACAGGTGAACGAAACTGGATTGCTTAGTTTCGCAGGTGAACGAAGTTTGATTGTTTGGTCTCGCAGGTGAACGAGACTGGATTTGCTTTGTTTCGCAGGTGACTGAAACTGGGTTGCTTAGTTTCGCAGGTGAACGAAACTTGATTTTCTTAGCTTTGCAGGTGAGCAAAACTGGATTTGCTTAGCTTTGCAGGTGAGCAAAGTCGGATTCTTGCTTAGCTTCGCAGGTAAACAAAGCTGGATTTGCTTAAAAAAAATTCCGCGGGTGAACGGAACCTAATTTTGCGGATGAGCAAAACCAGATAGTAATATAGTAGGTGAGCAAGGCTTAATTTCGCGGGTGGGCGAGACCATATTTAAAATAATTTTGCGAGTGAGCAAAATTGGAAATAATGATTCATTCCGCGGGTGCGTGGGATTTAACTATGAGAATCCCCAATTTTGGATGAATTTGAGTAAGACGATGGTCAAAATAGTCAACTAAGAATAATGTATGACATCTAAGATGCAAATGTATGTCGTAGATATAATGCATGTATGATGAATGAAAATGTTGGTTTCGAAAATATTTTAAATGAGTATCGAAAGAACACTGCGAGATCCCGTGAAAAAACTCCTTTTTTTTAAAATGAAATAATATAATAGGAGTCGCCAATAGCTTTTATAAAAACATACAAAAACAATTTAACGGAAAAGGCCCATTTTGATCCATGGTATGGGGACTGATCCGTCACTCTGATCTAAACTAAAGATTGACGATTCGGAGGTATAGGTACGGTCAGGGAAGGTGTTAGGCACCCAGACTGCCCATCAAACTGACGGCCTCTACTATTTATTTATAAAATTGTATATTTAACGAAATTAACAATAAACAAGGTTTTAAAATGATTTTAGACAAGATTATTCGAATTATTTACGTGAGTAGATTAACTAAGTTAAACTATTTACAAATTATACAAATAAACAAATTAGATTATGACGATAGAAAAATAAGAAGTAATATATAACACCCTCAAGCCTACCTGGATACAGCGTTTCGACAATTAGTTTACTTGAATTGACTTTAGGGCGTCTTTATGCTCGAAATAAGATCAATGTATGGAATGGTCTTTTGTATGGAAGGTAGTATTTTGTATGGAATAATATTTTTCTTGTAAGGAAGTATTTTTTGTGATTTTTTTTGTCAATTTTCTATGTCGAATAAGGGTGTCAAGAGGATTATTTATACTAGTTAGGAAGGAGTTTCACGAGATATGGAACTTCTACAAGATAGAATTAAAGCATTTAAGGTACCAATCAATTTTTTATCGCACAACTTGTAATTTAGTTGTATGCCATATTTCTGTGTCCTTGTACACACAGAGCACTGATATAATCCTCCCCTTATATAAAAGAGGGTAAGGAGAGTTAGAATAGAATGAATAGTTGAAATTATATGTTTTTTTATTCATTCTTGGGCGGGTTGGGCTGGTTTTGTGCATGCGGGTTGGTGCGAGAAATTGTTTTGGGTTGGCCTGTTTTACACTCATCAACTTTATTCTTTTGCTGACCTTTTTGTTGGGCCGTTTAACACCCTTCTCGGTTTGGTAGTGAATTAGCAGGTCTGTGCAATTTAGTCTGGTTCGGCCCAATACTCAATAACCCTTCCTTCAACTAACCCAACCCTTCCTTGGCTTTCCTTCATTCCACGTCTCCCATCCATCCTCATTCCTCAGCCACCCAATTCTCCTCCTTCCTACCGTCTCTTACCTTCGATATTCTCAATTATTTGCCCCTCCGTTCATTCTATTCATACCCGTGCTTGCAAACCCTCATCGTCTTTACCCACATACCACCATTTTTGGGTTTCGATTTGGTAAGCTCCTGTGTACTGATTTATATGCATTCTATTTTTTTTTTTCAATGTGCGGTGGCTGATGGCTTTTTGAGTTGTTGTCCTAATGATTTTTGGTTCATTTTGTGTTCTAATTGACAATATTGCAGGAAAATCACATCATAATCGGGAAGAAAAGGACCAACAACAGTGAAGAAGATCTAGGGTTTAAAAGGTTTCAACTTTTTCTGGGTATTGTTGATACTTTATAGTTTAATTTTAATTTGCTTTTGATTTGATTTTAGGAGTTAAAAGTGTCAATCTTTTTCGACAAACCCTCTGAAACCCTCAATCTTTTTTGTCAATCAATTGATGCTTCTCTGGTGAATCAAGTTGGTGATGAGTCGATAATGTTCTTATCTTCATATTGCTAAATATACGGAGTAATTGTAATGTGATGAATTCATTTTAGTAGCTTATATTTTAGACTCCACTAAAATACTTGAATGTCTCCCTTAACACCAAAACATGAAGCGAGTACCTTTTGTTTTGATGTTATTTTTTAAGAATTGTATTAAAGAGACATACTTTTGGTATTATATGTTTTGCTAATATCGAGCGATTGAGAAATAAAATAGGTTACATTAGTAATGGAATAGATGTAGGGTGCGTTTAATTTAAAGTTGTATGTTTTGATGAGCTGACTTACTCGAATATCAATATTTGGTTGCTATGAGGTACAAAGTCGGTTGAAATCACTTCGAAATATGTCTACGCTGACCTGCTTGGATCTTTGCCTATAAAAATGATTGATTAGGAGGAAAGTTGTAAGAGCATTAGGACAATGCTAGGTTTGCCAAATTTATGTAAAGTGAGCTGTGTATAACAAACAATACATACAACTGACTTTTTTCCGAGTTTTTTTTTGTCTACAAATTAATTGAGGAAGTTAGCCATTGAGTTTCATATTATGGACTCATTCAATCAACATAGTTGAGATTGACAAAACCTCTTTTATTTACTTATTATTTATAATATAATAGAGAAATATACCCGCGAAGGCACCTGTATGTACTTGTCGGGGATCATAAAATAGGTAGGGTCATAATGCTTATTCTCATAGTACACGAAAAGTCAGTTATAAAATATATGGCTGTCATATTGTCTAACTGTTATATTGAGCATAGGTGTTCCTTCAGTTTCATAACCAGATTACATATTCGCCAAATGGTTCATAGGATATATTGCCTTGGTAACCGTTCATCATTAGTGACACCAAAAAGTAGTAATACTCAAAATTTTGTATACAAATGGTTCCTTCAGTTTGCAGGTTGTAATCTTTTTAGCCGTATATCTACTGCAAGCTCTCGATTTTCTTGATAAACTCCTTCATTATGACCATCGGGATAGGCTAACAGCAAAAGAAACAATGGTAAGTTTATAGAAAGGCCGCTAACTTGTACAATGTGCTATGTTGCTACATGTAATTAAGTCTTGAACTTGATCCCTGGCAAGATGGCGTCCGAGGGACTAATTGTGTCATTGCTCCAAACTGAAATCTCACTTTTCGGTTCCAGGACAAAGACTTGATTGACAGCTTATGGAATCACCCTTATATCAATTTTCAAAGAGCAACTTTTGGATATGGCCCAATTATATGAACCAGACTGTTATCCCTCTACCTTTCTCAAAACCAGATGTCGATGTTACTCTCACGATTGTTGATTGGTATACCTGTGGCAACAAGGTAAGTACTTGTTTTAGTATTGACATTGAAATCAAATCTTTTTTTTTTACATAAATATCCGTGATTACCATGTTCATTACTGGTCATTATTTGTATTAAGTGTTGAGAGCGGGATTAGATTCTGGCAAGCATTTTCTGTGTAAGCTGTTCATTTCCTTACTAAAATCTTTTTATAGCTTTTATAGTGTTATGTAATTTAGGTAATTTGCATTATGGCTTTTCACATTCGAATATGTACCATTGCAGAATTAGTTAGTCGTTATCTGATAGGATTGAGTGGGAATGTCTCTGGCAAATGAATAGAGATATTTTAGAAGTAGCTGTGTTTAGAAGAATGGAAATAGGAGACCGTTTCCCGAATCGAGGTATTAAAGCTTATTGCAGTCTATTTAAAACAGGTCAATGAGCTATTTTGCAGATTGGTTTTATAAAGCAATGTAATGTACTAAATTGGTTGTGGCATGGACTTTCCTTTGCCTTTACTCCGATTACATCACTCAAAAAAAGGCGCCTGGAGTCAGTTTGAAGTCGCCTGTTCGTATTTTTCGGGAGATTGTGAGCTTTTATGTGTTAATGAGCTTGGATTTGTGATTATGCGTTTTTTTTAGGGATAAACAGTATGAGCATCTTAGGTATAGATTAGATTGTATTGTAAGATTACAGTCTTAGGGATGATCAATTCTTATTTTAGATATAGATGAACTTTATAGGCCTTATTACAATATTAAGGGGATATGGCTTTCTAATTCTTCATGGTTTGTTAAGTTAGTTATTATAGAAAGTAGGTGAACATCTTTGAGGTACGTCGAAATGTTATGTTATTGTGTAGACGATGTCGCAAGTGATGGTTACACAGCGTTAAGGTTTAAGAGCCTGGTTGAGTTGCTATGGTCATGGTGTTTTAGAGATGGAATAGAGTCAAGAGTTGATTTTAATAACTATGGTGGTTTATTCGCGCTTATTAATTCAAGGGTTTGATTGAGACGTCTATGAGAATTTACGTTCTACAATATGTTGAGTGCTTCTGGTTATAAAAGCTTATGTATGTGCGGCTGAGTGGGCTAATGCCAATCGTAGTTAGGTGGTTGAATGATTGTGTGTCTAACACATCCTTCAATATTCCAGTACAAAAATTGGAAAATGAATGGTTGTATATCCCTCCTTATGTTTTTGTCAATTTCTCTTGTTTAATTTCAAGCTTGCGGAAAACTGGCTAACAACTATGTTGTCGTCTTAGTTCTCTGAATCACATGAATTAAAAAAAAGCTCTTTTTTCTTCCCCAAAATATGCTTCCATTCCGATAGCTATTAGGTTGTTTTAATTTACTCATTCTATTAAGATTTTTTAGCTTATTGTACAACACGTGCATCTATTTGATGTTAGAATGTCATTTCTCCCTACTTTGTTTCAGTTGTGGTGGGTGGTTCATTAGGTGAACCTGTGAAAAAGAGAGATGGACAGTGTGTAAACATGAAGCTCATACTGAGCCCGCAAAAGAAGGTAATTTGACATTCTGATACAATTTTTGTATGGGCCGTTCAAGCAAATTTTCTAGATTTCTATATTATTTGTCAGGTTCTTTTGGGAAGGTTAGGAGGTACTGGATGGAGAGCTTTTATCAAGGTCTGAAACCTAATTTATGATGAATTAATTTGTTTTTATCATCAAAGCATGACAAATAAAATGTGCCTTTGACCCTAGAATGTCGTGAACAAAAACAAGTTCCTCGGGGAATATACGGGTGAAGTAATATCAGACCAAGAAGCTGATAAGCGCGGCAAAATTTACGACCGAGCATATTCGTCTTTCCTTTTTAATTTAGATGACCGGTTAAGTTGGATTTTCTGGTTTGCTGCGAGATATTTTCGTTATTTACCATAATTTTAGAGCAAATCATATCTAACTTTCAATCACGCAATTTATTTCATCTCAGTATGTACTTGATGCCTGTCGTCAAGGAGACAAGTTGAGGTTTGCAAATCACTCCTCTAAACAAACCTACAACTGCAAGGTATTTCAGAATCTTAATTGGGGATGTTATTCATAGTTGATAGCATCAAAGAAATGCTAGGAACATTTAGTCCCAAGCGGAACCATATACACATGTAATGCCTCGGGCATTTTTTATGGAGGGTCATTTTAGTCAGTTTTGGTATTTCCATATTAGTTTTTACTTGGTCTATTATTTGACGCCCGTAGTTAAATCATTCAATTTGATGGAGTAAAGATAAGCTATAGAAATGGAGTAAAACCCGTCGTCGTGTTTTTGGCCTCTGCCTGAGAATGGTAGCATTATGATTTCCTGTCAAAATCAGGAGATAGGCTTAGGGTTGTCTCTTGTAATTGTTGCAGGATGCTTATGAACTATGCGAAACCATTGAATTCTTCTGATTACTGTGCATAAAAATATTCAATTGTAGAGATCTTCCATGCGTATTGTGTTTTCCATTAATAGGGGTGATAGCTTTGATATGTTTATTGAGAAAGTTGAATTTGAAAAATTTAGTATTTAGTTGAAATGCGTTTCCGTTGCTTTGATTGATAGGGCTGTATATGAACAGATGAGAAATTTTATCTTTCCGAAAGGCCAAAACTTGATCTTTTGCTGCTTGAATTTGTCACTAAATCTTCTGTGAAACGGTTTTCTCGGGATACAATTTTCTATTATAAAAGACCTCAGGGACAACATTCTCATCTTCTTAGCTTTCTTACATTTTTTACTAATTAATCTTGTATTCATCCTTATTTAGTGAAGTAGATTCATTGGCATTGATAGTTCAGCAATCTGATCATCTTAAGAATTCTGTATTCGGCATGTCGATATTTAGGAAAAATCAGCTTCGAATCAAGAAAGCAGGCAAACTACAGATCAGATCCTCCATCAAACACCAGGTATTGTTTCTGTTGCCGTCTTCTGCCATTTCTTATTTACAGTCCTGAAGTTTACGATACATTTTGATCAACACTACATCAATCGCAAATTTCTCATCTATGCTTGATAGAAGTAATCTTAAGGCTGTGATGATTCAATGGCATACTACATTGTATTATGTCAATTTCATTCATAAATTCCAGAATTAATCTTCGTTGATACTCTCTATCTGCATAACCTATGTGTCCTGGCCGCACACAGGCCCGTCCGAGAGCTCATCCAGAAGGAGAGGAAAAAGGACCAGGTAACCTAATCAGATATGAAGTTGTTGAATGTCCGCGTGTCTCTCATACAAGAGCTGCTCCGCATATCATGACACTTATTTTTAACTTCTGATTTATCATGAAAGAAAGAAGAGAACCCAAGTGAATGTCGATTCTTCGGATGGTTCATCCGAGGCAAAGGTTGATGATAAGCAAGAATAACCAATTCTCTTGAAAGTTTTGAACATAGAGGAAATGTAATAAGCAATGAATCAAGTAAAATATACTCTACAGACTGAATTCTTCTTATTCATTCCTTGTTCATTAAATGAATGAATCTAACCTTTAAATGTTTGTTCTTTATGTTTACAAACAACTTCCAGTAAATATTGGTTCTTTTTGTTTTGCCTCGAATTAGTAAAAACCGTTGGATTCATTACGGTATCTTACCATTGCCATTTTAAACTTTGCAAAATTTTTATGAAATATATAAGCCATCTCATAAGGATATTGTAATTGTAATTTAAGTGTGTAAGGCTGCGTACATGCATCCGGCCACTTATCCGCAATTTGCGGGAACCATTAAGACAATGGGTAATGCTGTTTGAATGACAATTACTGAATAACCGTTGTTATGAATGGAACCAATTTAGTGATCACTGTACAAACTAAAACATTACTAAACGACCAATCACGTGTGCAATATTTGCAAGGTCACATTGGAGCTGTTCTTAATGCAGTAAGGTAAAATTCCTACACTTGGATCTATATATACCATGTTAGATTGCTATATGAAAATAAGTTTTTTTCCACAACTGCTTTTATCGAGTAGTATATTTCTGCAAGCATTTAAATTAGTTTGATCGAAACCATGTTCTAGAATTGTTTGCAGGAATGGTTCAAATACGCAAGAGTACTTCGTATAGTCATTCTTAGACATGTACGAGTTGATGTTTGGGACCAAATATTGACCCGATATCCCAGGCTTTCCCAAAGGTGGTACTTCAAATTTTAGAAGGCGGTAAAAGTGAGCATTGTTCGAAATAATAACTCCGCCACGTCTAGAAGAAGCCCCCATGTCCTAGGCCTCAACTCTTCCTAAGGATTGGAGTATCAGATTTTTTAAAATATATCAAATTAATTATATAGTGTCTGAAAATAAAGCCTGTTGTTTTGGCTACTTATAATCTTTATAAGTTGATTAGTGTTTTGATAATATCTGTATTTATTGAACTTTGTATTATGGAAGTTTAAGACAAACATGCACAAGAATGTGACTTATGAGGACATTTAACCATCAAAATATTTGACCTTATGATAAGGGTTCTTTTGGGTAAGGAATTACCTTTTATTTATGGTGTTATGTGAACTACCTTTTATTTATTTTTTGGCTAATCACCACCTTTCATTTTTTAAGTTTTTGTAAAATACTACCAAATTTATGATAACGGTGAGAAAAGTAATTTTTTCGGCTTGATGCTCAATTGCCGAATGAAATAAATTTTTTGGCTTGGTGATCTGAATGAAATGTTTTATGTTTGTTTCCTTTAATTAGCACCTTATGATGCCATTTGCATCCTCTCCATCTCTTTCCCATCCGTGTTCTCTATGTTAAACAAAAATGATCCAATATTCACACTTTCAAGCGTTGGATGATGATGTGTACGTTACACAATATATAAAATTGATGCTGTTAGAGGATCTAAATATCGTAACCCTTTATAATGAAGCCTATATAGACATACATTATTTTAAGTAAATCACCGGATGTGAACTATAAGTGGAAAGGGAGAGAAAGGGATGTGGAGGGGAAAGATAAGCATGAATTGTTCGGGGAAAAAGTGGAGGAGTGTTATGAGAGAAAGTGAAGAAGGGAGAAGGGGGAGAAGGAGGTCATTAATCTCGCGAGGGCGTCATAGAAAAAATGGATAGAGAAAGAGGAGGACAAGAAAGAGGGAGGTGGAGTAGTACTAATAGAGGAAGAAGGGTAGATGAGGGGTTAAGAGGCAAATGGCGAGTAGTAAGAGGAGAAAAGGGAGGTAGAGTAGTACTAATAGAAAGATAAGTGATTATAATGAAAATTTTAAAAAATTATAAAAGAACTCTACTTAAAAAAAATAAAATTATCAAACGTTTTGAATTTCGTTTTCATTAGTCAGGGAGGATAAGAAGAGGGAGGAGAATAGGATTTGGAGGCGATAAAGTTAAAGAGAAAATAGAGGGGGGAAGAAGAGAATGCGGAGAATAGGGTGGGGAATGGGGGAAAGAGAAAGGGGAAGGGCTAAAGAGGGTAGGACAAATATAAGAAGAAGAGAAAAAAAGGAGAATACGGATGGGGGAAAGGGATGCAGGTTGAGAGAGAGAAAAAAGAGTAAAATAGTAGGTAGAGAGAGGGAAATAGAAGGATGTGAACGATAAAAGGAAAGAAAAAGAGGAAGGGAGGAGAAATAAGAATATATGAAGGAGTGGTGCAAGGAAAAATGGGAGGGATAACAGTATGCGAACAAGTGGGTGAAGATGGTAAATGGAGGATATATAAGAGGATGGGAGGACATGGAAGGTATGTTGGATCGAGAAGGAAGGAGAAAGTTACGGATAAGGATCACGAAGATGAAAATGAGGAGCTTTTAGGATGCTAGTATGCAACGATGTTGGAGAGAAAAGGGAGAGAGAAATAGAAGGACGAGGGTGGTGGCGAGGTAGATGAATGCGGGGAGAGAGGTGGAGGAGAAATAGGAAGGGTAAGGGGAGAATGTCGAATAGTATGAGTAGAAAAGTGAGGAGGAGATAAGGTGTTTAAGGGCACAAAAACGTTGAATAAAAAAAGGATAAACTCTGAGAGAGAGATTAATTGGGGAAAGAGTAGTAGTAAGGGGTAAGGAGGAAAGGGCGAGTAGTATGGGGAGAAAGAGGAGGAGGACTAGGAGTAGTAATAGGAAGAGAAATGATTAAAATGAAGAAATTAAAATAAATATAAAAAATTGTATTAAACCTATCAAGTTTCATTTTCACTAATGTATCAGTTAGTCGAGACAATCTTAATCAAAATGTCATTTTCTTGGAAGAAGCATAGGAAAAATGACGAAGGAGAGATAAGAGAAGGCAGGGAGCCACAGTAATAAAAGGGAGAGGACGAATAGGAAAGGGGATAAGGAGGTTGGTAAAAAGGCAGAGGAGGATGAGGCGGCACTATTAAAGAGAAAAGAGAGAGGGTAAGAGGCAGACAAGGGGGAGAGGGAGAGGAATAAGGTAGAAAAGGAGGAAGGGGGTAAGGATAAGGGTAGAGGACAAATAGTAGGAGGAGAAGAGGAAGGAGGATAATGCGGATGAGGGGAAAGAGAAAGAGATGGATGTACATAAAGAGAGTAAGGGGGAAAGAATAGTGGGGTAGAGAGAAGGAAATCTAAGGATATGAAAGATAAGAGGATAGGGAAAGAGGTGGGAAGGGGGGGAGAAAGAGGAAGATGTGCATGGAGGAGTAAAAAGGAGAGGAGTAATACGAGAGAAGCAGGAGGAGGAGGGGAAATGGAGGATATATAAGAGGAGGATAAAGGAACATAGTAGGTATAGGGGAGGAGGAAGGGGAAATGGAAGAAGGAGGACATAGGGAAGGAGAAAGGGAAAAGGGAAGGAGGACTACAAGGTTGAAGAAGAGAAGGTGGTTTAGGATGCGACGGCGATGAAGAGAAAAGAGAGATATAACGAGGATGACGAAGTAGTGGGTGAGGAAGGTTGGGGAAAAGGAGAAAGAAGAGGAGGATTAAGGAGGGCTAAGGGGAAAAGAGCGATTAGTATGAGGAGGAAGGGGAGGAGGAGATGTGATGTTTACGTTACTTCGCAAAGTACAATATAATACAAATGTCTTATACTCTTATGTAGTCTATGTAATTGCGCTCTTTAACAATTAACCATCTAAACAAAAAATGTAGTTATATTCGGATATTCATGCTCCCAGCAAAGTTAAATGCAAATTATTTACGAATGGTTAAAATTTTGTTTGCAATTGATTCAACCATCAAAATAATATAACAACAAGAGTTTCATTGTGATCGATACTCAACGTGTACATACAGACAACCGAACCAGATCATATATTCAGGTTCCCAACAAAGTTCGATACGAAATATTTACGAATTTGATCTTGTTTGCAATCGATTTGAATAACCAAAAAATTATAACAATAAGAATTCCATTGTGATCGCCACTCAAAATGTATAAAAAACCAAACCAAATCAAGATTTGCTACTACGCATTTGAAACGTAAACGATTAGAATAACTTGGGGGACGGCGCGCATCGCGCGCCGTGAAACCAACTAGTAGCAATAAGCTTGACAATTCAATACATCTACTCTTATACTTCCTTATCGGGCTCCAATTCAACATTGGACGTATACCACTATACCTCTTTATTCCCAAATTTCCTAGTGGCAAATTAACTCACAACTTCTTAAATTATAGGTGAGTACGTGATTCCCGGACCGGTTTTCGGGTCAAAAGCATTTACACCGAATTAAATTGGGTTAAACCATTTAAACGATGTGTTGTAAACTTATAAGGTTATTTGCCTTATTTATTTATTTATTTATTGGGCCCGATCATATGTCATTTAAACGTGGCCTATTAAAATATACCATTTCATGTTTACGGTTTTGTGCCATTAATATGTCGACTGAAAAGTTATTAGAGTTAAGTAAAAGGGCTCTGAATGTAGTAAGTGGACCGGGTGATATAATGGTTGTTTTTGGAACGATTTTGAGTATAAATAACCTTATATCAGATTCATGTAAGTTCCATTCTGAAATAAATAAAGGCCTCATCATCGGGTGTTCGAAAGGCTAGCAAACATTTATGAGTGTCTACAGAAGCCCCCACTTTGACCGACTCTAATTAAGACGAAGGTCAAAGTAGTCTGGCCGAGACAGATAAAGGTTAAGAAACGTACCTGGGCCTCTTATATTACTCGTCTTGAGTAGCTGAATCTGGCAAAGCAAAACTTTGTTTTACTTATAGTGAAATCGTGAAATCTGATTTCTTGAACTCGTTTGCATATCAGGGAAGGCCGACCCAAAGGATTCTTCTTAGTTTTGCAGGTGAACAAAATTGTACTTGCTTCGCTTCGCACGCGAGCGGAGCTGGACTTCTTTAGTTATCCCGCAGGTGATTTGAACTAGATTGCTTAGTTTCCCAGGTGAACGTAACGGGATTGTTTAACTTCGCAGGTTAACGAGACTGGATTGCTTAGTCTCATAGGTGAACGAGACTGTATTTGCTTAGTTTCGCAAGTGAACGAAACTGGATTGCTTAGTTTCGCAGGTGAATGAAATTGGATTGTTTAGTCTCGCAGGTGAACGAGACTGGATTTGCTTAGTTTTGCAGCTGAACGAAACTGGATTGCTTAGCTTCCCAGGTGAGCAAACCTGGATTTGCTTAGCTTTGCAGGTGAGCAAAGCCGGATTCTTGCTTAGCTTCGCAGGGGAATGAAGTTGGATTAGTTTTAAAAAAATATTCTGCAGGTGAAGGAAACCTAATTTCGCGGATGAGCAAAACTAGATAATTATATTCCGCAGGTGAGTGGGGCTTAATTTCGCGGGTGGGCGAGATCATATTTAAAATAATTTTGCGGGTGAGTGAAATTGGAAATAATGATTCATTCCGCGGGTTCGTGGGATTTAACTATGAGAATCCCCCACTTTGGACAAGTCTGAGTAAGACGATAGTCAAAGTAGTCAACTAAGAATAATGTATGACATCTAAGATGCAAATGTATGTCCTAGATATAATGCATATATGATGAATGCAAATGTTGGTTTTGAAAATTTTTTAAATGAATATCGAAAGAAAGCCTTTTTTTTCTTTAAAATATTTTGAAAAAGATGGGCTCTGACCCAAATATGATCCAAGTAGAAGGGCTGGACATTGTTACTCTAGAAGTAACTGCTAACAATTATTTCTCTGGTGTGGAGAATGATTGTATCATTTTTGTTCGACATATGAATTTGAGGTATATTTTTATAAGTTTTACCCTCTGTACAGTAACAAGCTCTACTAATTACGCAAAACTAATATCATAGAAACAAAATACTTTTATGACCGTATAGATTTAGTGTACATCCCCCGAATTCTTAGATGCTAAACGAGGGGTGTAAATGGAGTGGAGTAGAAGGTTCTATGGAGTTAGAAGACACTGGATGAAAGGATCGTCCCAAGAGGAATGGAGACAAAGTAACTGTGGATTGACTCGTCTGAGAGATGAAAAAAAATGACTACTCTGCAATTTCATTGCAACTTTGACTGAAATTTTTGTCTTGTGAAACTTTTGAGATTTTTGCACATATATTTTTTTTGTCTTTGACTTTTTGAGCCTTTTGATGCGGGATTTGTATCTATTTGAGATCATATTTTTTTTTGTCTTCGACTTTTGAGACTTTCGTCACTGGAGTTGATTGGAATTTTGACTCGAATTTTTGTTGACATGTGAATCTTTGGTATGAATATTTTTGAGCTTGTATTGGTACTTGGATTCACATCTTAATTTCATTTTAAGGGACTAGTGGTCACCTCCCTTGTTTTAACCGCATGGAGTGTGCACTCCCATGTTTTATTTGGTAGGTTTGGGCACAAGCATATATATTAGGAATCTGGTTTGACCTTCGAGCGTGCTAGTTTTCTAGCACCAATGGAAATGATGGGTAATAATATTTTGATAAACTAGTCAATCATATGAAATCTGTACTCATTCGGTAGTCAATTGGAATATGAGAAATTGACGAAACTGGTAAAAAGTAAGTTGTGCTTATCTGGTAGTCATTTGAAATATGGAAAATAAACGAATCAGGTAGAATGATGGAATCTCCAAACCTAGAGGTTACCTAGAGACACGACAATCAAAGAATTGTCACACCACGAGAGATGGAAAAGATGGTCAAATGCACGCCCTCGTCCAGGCTGATTCTAAGAGGTCGATTGATTTACAGTAAAGAGAGACGCCCTAAAATATTTTGAATCTATTCTACTGGTTAAGAGTAAATAGTAGAACAGGTTACTAATAAAAAAAGACATATGCTCTTTTTATATTTTTTATGCAACTCAAAGAGGATTAGGATGGCCCTAACTTAATTAGACACTTATGTAAACTAGTTTTTTTTTTTTTTTTTTGCAATGTGAGCAACCGAGTTCCGAGACTAGAAGACTATAAGAGTGATTTTCTTGTTCTAATGACATATTTATGCTTACTCTTTTTTTCAGATCGGTTGACATGATTTTAAAAGTATATATCTCGGAGAGTTGTTCTAGAATTAATGGAAGGACATGATGTTAGGAAGACTTATACGAATTTCAATAATGGATCACAAATGAGGTTTTTTTTTATTTGCTTTTTTTAAGGAAAGAAATAAAAAATAATAATAGTAAAATAAGACCCCTATATGAAGAAACGGGAAAGAAAAAAAAATGATATTTATGATGATGAATTTTAATGCAAGTGATGACTAGTTAGGCTGAATGCAAATATGTATCTAGTAATTAATTGAATCAAATAACATATATGAGGCTATATATACTAATAAGGATATCAATTCTGCATGGACGACCATATGATAAAAAGCATAATGAAAATAAGAGCGGATGAATTTTCTTTACATGTGCTACTGTTGTCATGTTAGGCCCTGTTCTTTTGAATTGAAACGGATCTGATTTGAACTGAATTAAATTTATAGGATCTGAACTGAACTGAACTGAACTTATAGGATCTAAACTGAACTGAATTCATAGGATCTGAACTGAACTGAACTTATTGGATCTGAACTGAACTTATAGGATCTGAACTGAACTGAACTTATTGATTCTGAACTGAACTTATACGATCTGAACTTAACTTACACGATCTGAATTTAAATTAACTTAAATATTATTATTATTATTATTATTATTATTATTATTATTATTATTATTGTTCTTGTTCTTGTTCTTGTTCTTGTTCTTGTTCTTGTTCTTGTTCTTGTTCTTGTTCTTGTTATTATTATTATTATTATTATTATTATTATTATTATTATTATTATTATTATTATTATTATTATTATTATAAAAAAACGCAAACTTTTAGTGAGAATAAACAAAAAATTTACATGAAATTAGTGGGTAGCCAAGAGAGAACACTGATAAGAAAATATAATCTAAAACATAAGGTAAAATAATAACATTTTTCCGCTTTATATACATTGGTTTGTTCGTACATTATACTACGGTTACATTACGATAAAAAATAATGAGAAGAATGATAATTTTATTTTGAAAATAATAATGTATATATGTATCGAATAATTAATAATATCAAATATTTTTGCGTCGGTTTTTAAAAAAAATACTCTGTATATTAGTTTTCTAAACTGAATCTATAGGATCTGAACTTATAGGATCTCGAATCAAATCGAACTTATAGAATCAATCGAATCGAACTTATAGGATCGGGAATCGAACTTATAGAATCGAATCGAATCGAACTTATAGGATCTCGAATCGAACTTATAGAATCGAATGAACTAAACTTATAGGATCTCGAATCGAATCGAACTTATAGAATCGAATCGAACTTATAGGATCGATCGAATTGAATCGAATCGAATCGAACTTATAGGATCTGAAGTAATCTTAAATTAAGTGATTTTAAGTCTAAAAGAACAGGGCCTTAGTATATGACTACCTTACCAAGCAGACTGCGGAAAGTATAAAAACGTATCTACAGAGTTCTATTTAGGGTAAATTATCAATTACTCCCTTTTAAAATACACTTTTTAAAATTTACTCCCTTTTATAAAAATTTTCAAAAATTACGCCCAAAATAATGCCAAAGTTTAGAAATTTCTACCAAACCTCAACATTTGTGTTTTTATGACGAAATTACCCCTAATTAGTTTAGTTCTCATGTTACTCATCAATCTATCTCAATTGCCGCCATTTAACCACCAACCACCAACTAACCGCCACAATCACCCACCTTCACCCCGTCCCCGAACTCGTCGAAATCAGGCGACCCATCCTTCAAACGCAGTGTGTTTTCTATTGTTGATGATTTGGAATCCGAGCAAGCTAATTAACATTATTGTTTATATTAAGAAGCTCAATGGCTGTATAGCACACGACTTTCATAATGATTGTGGAGTTTACTTTTGCAACTAGCATTAGAGGCATATACTTCAATTGGTTGTACAATGGTCAAATTCAGTACATATCCGCCAACCCTGTAGACATTCACATTATTAGCTCACCCTTTAAGAAAATATTACATCGTGTTTGAAACCGAATTGACTCACACAAACCAGGTTTAGGAGTGTTAGTTTGGACATTAAAGGATGGCCGATGGGTTGCCGGATTTCGACGAGTTCGGGAGATGGGGTGAGGGTGGGTGATAGTGGTAGTTCATGGTGGAGATTAGTGGTGGTTGACTAGGTGGTGGTTGAAGGGCGGCAATTGAGAGATTTGATAAGTAACATGAGAACTAAATTAATAAGGGGCAATTTCGTCATAAAAATACAAATGTTAAGGTTTGGTAGCAATTTCTAAATTTTGGTAATATTTTGGATGTAATTTTTGAAAAAAAGTATAAAAGGGAGTAAATTTAAAAAAGTGGATTTTAAAAGAGAGTAATTGATAATTTACTCTTCTATTTACAAATGACCCGTATCGAAAAGCACGCTATTTATTTAACAATCCTACTTTTCGTATGTCTATTTGATAAGGGTAAGATAGTGAAAAAAAACAAATATTACATGCATGGTTGAGACGAATCGACTAACTAAGACACACATTATGTTACACCCTATATAAAGGTTGCACAGGATTTATGGTTAGGTTTGTGGGTAGAAAATTAGGGAGTCATGACATTAAAATACTATTACATTCGCGGTGTGAGCGAGCAATGAGACGAGGGTATCGTTCGCTTTTGTACTCACCCAGTCGAATGGACCAAACGAGTTGTCAGAACACGACGTTATGAGGTGGAAAATACGCCGTAAGGCCTAGTCGGTCGAACGGACCTTCTAAATATACAACGTACTTTACCGAGGGTGAATTAGGGTAGCTTAAATGACGTAATATTAACCTATGAGGAGCCTACGCCTCTTTTTTTTTTTTTGTACATCCGAGACGAGATATTAACAATAGATAATAAGTTATAAAAGAAAATAGCAATAGAAACTAACGATAATGTAAGGAACACTTTACGTTATTTTGACACATCCGCATGCATGCACCTGAATTAAAAATCAACAACCAAACCTATACTTTTAGCTGGCAGCTTCATCAAACATAATCGGTCAATGCACATGTTTTCATCTAATTTATTTGCAATTCAGTTGCTATCCAATTTAATACTCCGTAGCTTATTGATCTTACGTTCTAAAAAGTTTGACAAAAAAGGTATGCAACTTTACTCGAGTAACAAGTGTACTCACAAAAACATGTCAATTCCGTCAGATATACACAATTACAAATAAATTTTAAGTCTTACTCTATTATTAAGTCCCCGGTAAAGTCGCCACGGTAAGATCCCGTGAAAAAATCCCTCTTCAAAAAAATAAATAATATAATATGAGTCGCTAGTAGATTTTATTAAAAACATACAAAAACAATTTAACAGAAAATGGCCCTTTTGATCCTCGGTATGGGGACTGATCCGTCACTCCGGTCTAAACCAAAGCTTGCGGATTTGAGGGTAAAGGTACGGTCAGGGAAGGTGTTAGGCACCCGGACCGCCCATCAAACAGACGACATTTACTATTTATTTATAATATTGTATATTTGACGAAATTAACAATAAAAAAGGTTTTAAAATGATTTTATACAAGACTATACGAATTATTTACGTGAGTAGATTAACTAAGTTAAACAATCTACAAATTATACAAATAAACAAATTAGATTATGACGATAGCAAAATAAGAAGTAAAATATGACACCCTCAGGCCTACCTCGATACGACGTTTCGACAATTAGTTTACTTGAATTGACTTTAGTGCGTCTTTATACTCGAAATAGGATCATGTATGGAATGGTCTTTTGTATGAAAGGTAGTATTTTCTAAGGTATAATATTTTTCTGGTAAGGTAGTATTTTTTGTGATTTTTTTTGTCAATTTTCTATGTTAAATAAGAGTGTCGAGAGGAGTATTTATACTAGTTAGGACGGAGTTTCACGAGATGTGGAACATCTACAAGATAAAATTAAAGCATTTAAGGTACCAATCAATTTTTTATCGCACAACTTGTAATTTAGTGTTATGCCATATTTCTGTGTCCTTGTACACACAGAGCACTGATATAATAACAATAAGCTTGACAATTCAATACATCTACTCGTATACTTCCTTATCGGGCTCCAATTCAACTTTGGACGTATACCACTATACCTCTTTATTCCCAAATTTTCTTGTGGCACATTAACTCACAACTTCTTAAATCATAGGTGAGTACGTGACTCTCGGACCGGTTTTCGGGTCAAAAGCATTTATACCGAATTAAATTGGGTTAAACCAAATAAACAGTGTTGTAAACTTATAAGGTGATTTGCCTTATTTATTTATTTATTTATTGGGCCCGATCATATGTCATTTAACTGCAGCCTATTAAAATATACCATTTCCCGTTTACGGTTTTGTGCCGTTAATATGTCGACTGAAAAGTTATTAGAGTTAAGTAAAAGGGCTATGAATGTAGTAAGTGGACCGGGTGATAAAATGGTTGTTTTTGGAACGATTTTGAGCATAAATACCTTATATCAAATTCAAGTAAGTTTCATTCTGAAATAAATAAAGACCTCATCATCGGGTGTTCGAAAGGCTAGCAGACATGTTGAGGTGTCTACAGTTGGACTGCAAGTTGGACCAGTTATGAAACAATGGAAGGATATGAGGATGTGTATGTGTACGAGCATGTATGATTAGCTTGGGCCTTATGTGTGTTAACTATGACGTGAGGAGGAACGTAGGACATCAGCGGTATAGTATGTAAATGTGCTTATAGTATGTAAATGTACTTATATTGTGTACGAATGGCATGTGATAGTGTTTCATGGAGTAATTGAGTGAATACTTAAATGCATATAACATCGTTGGTGGACTAATCAAACTTGAATATCTTTATGTGTGCATAACGTGGTAAATTTTGTGAAAAAAATTACATGGAATACGATGTATGATGTGCAATCAGGTTGAATAGGTGTGCGTAATTTATAAGTTCCTTAGCGTATGTAAGAAATAGTGCCTAAATGTAATGGGTTCTGAATAAGTTTAGACTCCGAAGAATGTTTATCGTTTTTGCAGGGACGATTCTATGTAAAATTTACAATTTCCGTTACTAATGCAGGGTACTCGACCGAGTATATAGGGTACTCGACCAAGCACGCCTTACTCGACCGAGCACGTTTGCACTCTGCCGAGAACTCAGAAGACAGTAGCAAATGTAATATGCAATTCCAAGTACTCGACTGAGTAGACACGAGTACTCAGCCAAGTAGAGGCTACTCGGCCGAGTAAGTCCAGTACTTGACCGAGTACACCTAATTTATCCGGTTCAGCGATAGGATTTCCGGAACCATATAATCACACAACTCCTATTATTTTTTACTACTATTCATTATAATTCACTCAAAATATTTCTAATTTTTTTCTCTCACAACACAAACCTAAGTGATTTTGCTATTTGCTCTTGGATTTCATCCTCTTGTCTTTCTCTTCTTCAATCAACTTTCAATTTAAGGTAATGTCTCTTTAAAGCTCTTATTTTCAATTAATTGAATGTGTAAGACACTCAAATCTGAAAGTTTTGATCTTTAAAATTTAAAGAATCATGTTGAATGTTGCTAATTTGGTAGTAGTTGCTTCAAGTACTCGGGTTTCATACGAAAAAGATGATTTTTAAGCCCAAAATCCCCAATTTTGTACCGAAAATTTTCTAGGATTTGTCCTAAAATTTTGATTTTTGCCACTTAGATTTCTTGTAGGATGCCTATAGAAGTTCAATTGATGCTTGAAATACTCCACCAAATGATTACCTTGTGTGTTTTGATAGAAACATCCGTCTTAAACTTCGTCTTAAAGAGAGTAAAACTGAAATTTCCCTCTTGATATCGTGTTAATTCCGGAAAATTCTTGTTGAACTTGTATTCTTGCAGCAGGCCGAAGGCTAGAGCACCTCCCAAGAAGAGAACCCGCGCCAATACCGTGGTAATGCAAGGACAATCTAGTGAGGAGCCGCTTGTTCCTCTAGTTGACCAATATCCGACGGTAATATTTGCCGATTTTGAACAGGCCACTTTTTTCGCTTTAATGGGTCGTACCATGAGGCCAAGCAATGTGTGGATCCGGGTATCTTGAAAGACTTGGGAATTGAGTCAGATATAACCCATATATTCGAAATTTTGGGTATGGAGTGGTTGTACCATCTCCGTAAGAAGTCCTATCCTTTCTTTACTTTGGAATTCTTGAGTTCGTTTAGGTATGATGTGGGTGAGAAGACCGTCCGTTTCTGTCTCATGAACACCGACTATTGTTTGACCCTTGATCAATTTGCTGAGCATTTTGGGTTGGAGGTCGAGAAGGAGTGGTATTTGAAGGATGTGGCGACGGAGAGCGAGGCCCGTAGCTACCTTCCTTACATCACAGGCTGACCTTTCCCTACCTCTATTGCCATGTTGATTAACAATGTCCAACACGTGTTTCTTCACATCTTCTTGAGGATGAAGACCTGCTTGTTGTATGGCCGGCAGGATGTGGGCAAGATTAACACCCATGAGGTGATGCTCTTGTTTTCTTACCTTAACCCCCTACGGAGGGAGCGATTCTACTATAGTGCTCCAAGTGTAGTTTGTGCTAGCTTGGCACTTATGGTCCGTTCCAAGACCCGTTGCCTTAGCTGCGGGGACATTGTGACCCGTTTGGCTCAGAGACTGACCGACTTTGAAGCCCCTACCGAGTCGACTTCTGCCTTGTTTGAGACCGTCCCTACCATAGATGAGTCGTACTTGTGCCACATCAAGTGGTTGAGGAGGTTGGATGATGGGGCCTTTGTAATACCACGTTTTTCTATGTCCTGTTACTCGGCCGAGTAATGGGTAGTGTGTTTCTGGTCAAGCTACTGTCCAAGAATACTCGGCCGAGTAAGGGATACTCGACCGAGTATTCTTAATACTCGACCGAGTATCCGGACTGACGGGAATTATTTCCACGGTTTGATTAAAGATGATTAGAGTTATAAATTATGATTAACAGTTTCACATTTCATTTTTACCAAACCTAAAATATTTTTACGTACTCTAATCATCTCTAATGTCTCCCAAGATCGTTGATTGTTCATGAGTCCTTGCGTCAATTGCGTCGGTAAGTCACTAGTCTTACACTTTTTGTCAGTTTTGTCTTCTAGGGTTTGATCCTAGTATTGGGAATTGGCGAAAAGGGATGTTTTTTATGTTCTGATTGGATTATTGTGATTGTTTTTAGGTGGAGAATTTGTAGAAGATTAATTCTAGCTTCTGTTGTTGACTCGTAATCGAATCTGTGCTAAGGTAGGGTTTCCCGACTCAGTTGATTGCGTAACTGATTTAAGATGTGATGTTGTGATTTAATTGATATGTTAGTATTGTTTTTGATTGTATTCTGGAGTATTGGAGTTGTGGTTGATTAACTATGATTGTGAGGTGCGTCCTCAGCTCATGGAGTCACTTGCGGGAGCGGCTTCATGCCCTTGATTCCCCTTTTGTGGAACTCGCCACAAGAGGGGATGTGCACATTAAGGAACATGGGTTATTACTCGTTGCGATGAGCGAGGCTTAGGTGGGAAAGGCTGTGGTCCCCCACTGGCGGTGTGGATTATCTGTCGTGGGAGTAATCTGGCAGGACTACACACTTAAGTGTGTAGTCAGTTATGAGACATGATTGGGAATGGAGAATGGGTGTGGAATGGTTGAAATCGTTATTGTTGTATTTTGCTTATCTTAATTATGCAGTGAACTGACCCCGTTATTGTTTTGTAAATTTGTGGTGATCCATTCGGGGATGGTGAGTAGATTGTGACAGGTGATGGTTGTTTTAGCTACGGGGACGAGATGGGATGTCATCACTTCGAGTCTAGCTTCCGCTATTACGAGTTTAGCTGTTTTGGTTTCAATTGTATTAAGATTCATTTACACCTTATTTTGATTTTGTTTTGAGACAATGTAATCATTAACTTTATATTTAATAAATGTTTTGGAGTAGTTACTTTTGATATACTAGCCTCGGGCAACCGAGATGGTAACAGCTTCTCATGCTAGGGTGGTCCTTGGTAAGGCACCTTGGTATGTGGGGGTGTTACAGCCTTAGCTTGGAGGGTTAAGGGAACTAGATGGATGAGAGTGACCGCTCCAGAGCACCTACCCATGGTTGATCATTTAGGGAGTATGACCCGGAGAGTGGTGAACCCGAGCCTCAGCCACAGTTTTATGTTATCGCTCTCGAGATCCTTGAGGATTTGCCTGAGCCAATTATAGCTACTAGTAAGCAGAATGCTGTCCCGACACCTCGTAAGCCTCGTGGAGTGAGGGAAACTGGAGAGGTGGCGACCGAGCCTCATTACACCCCCACAGAGCTTCTACCCGTACCAGTACTCGTCCTATCCTACGGTTCATGATCCTAGAATGCAGGTTAGCGAGCTCATTGAGAGGATATACACCACTTTGGTGCTGAGGAACATGCACGAGATGGCGACCCTTCAGAACGTGGCGACGAACCTTGCTCAGTCAGTGTGGTGGAGAGGAGTGGAAGATGACAGCGGGGTGTTCCATAGCTATGGGGTGGACCCAAGCACGTGGAGGCACCCGACTACCTACGAGTATGGTTGCCTTGCACGGCCGTGGGGAGCCAACTATCGTAGCCAGCTAGATGAGTAAGGGAGATGGGTTTTTGGTGACAACGCTGATGGGGCATATCAGGGAGCTAGGACATCGAGCACGGGTGGTGGTGTTGACATGGATGATGATGTGGGCGTCGACACTGGAGCTTGTTTTATTTGTTGTTTTCTTTAGTTTGGATGTTTGTTGCGGATTTGTTCTTACTTTTAGACATTTGCATTTGTTTCGGATATGTGTAAGCTGGCCGTAAGGCCAAGACTTTACTTTTCCTTGTTTGCCTTGTGTTTAAGACTTGATTCTTTGTGTTAGTCGATGGTTGAATTTTGTGTTGCAGGTAAATGGTCGAGATTTCATGGTGTCAATTGAGAAAATCGCGTTCTGCTTCAGGGTACTCGACCAAGTACTGATTACTCGACCGAGTACTGCATACTCGGCTGAGTACTCTCTCGTACTCGATTGAGTACTCTGAGCTGGAGCCCTTGCATTGATTTCGAAATTCCGTTGCTTGTTTGTATGATTTTGGTTGAGTTTATGATTGTTTTCTTGGTGAGGTTTGATGGGGCCGAGGTGTAGGAGAGGTGGTATTAGTGTGACGTTATTGTGATTATCCAACAACATGGTTGGGATTTGAGACGGATGTGATATGTGACTTGGAGCGGATAGAAACATGGTGACAATATGGTACTATTTTGTGTGTTTAATTGTTATACATTGTTACGAGCATCTGTGATTTGAAGTTATGTTAATTCCACTTAATCCAAGCATATTGCATTGGATTTGGTTCGTGCATGGTCATATTTGATAAGATGATGTGATTATTACTTTAGTTAATTGTTGTGATTAAAACGTTTATATCTACCTTGTTACAGTTGGGAGTGAACTTTGGGGATGAAGTTCCTTTTAAGAGGGGTACATAACATCGCGGCAAAAACTTGCAAAAACTTCTTTAAAATTTTACTTTTCAACTTTTAATTCATTAAACGGTTACTATAATCTCTAAGTTGTTGTTATTAAATCTATTTAATCGTATAAACCTTACTTCTAATCGATTAGTTGAAGGCATGGTAGTAATGTAGCTAGTTGTTGGGAAACCGCTGATGTTATGTTTGGCAAACATTAGTTTTACAGGTGTTAAAATAATGTCATGGTGACTCTGTGATGATAGGCATGCAATGGTGTTAATAATTCGGTGACGGTGTAATAACTTTGTAGCATACACGTTGGCGTTATTTGAATATTTCATAAGTGTTGTGTGACCCTTCATGCTGCTTTGTTGCGTTACGGTTTTCGTGTGAGATGAACTTTGGGGACGAATTCCTTCTATGGGGGGAAGACTGTAATACCCACCTTGCTAGAGACCCGTTGACTGACCTTTTGATCATGAGAGACCTTAGTAAGGGAGACAAGGGGAGATTATATGGCCATCGTAACTCGTTACTGAACCTAGTAGAGACAACTCGGCCGAGTAACTATGGTACTCGACTGAGTATGGCGTTCTTGACCGAGTATGTCCCATACTCGACCAAGTAGCACGTCTGACAGCGTATTAATATAAAACACGGAGGCTAAAACGAAATTCATGTCCGCAATACCTTTCGTCTTTTCTAAACCTAAAGATTCTCTCTCTCCCAATTCTCTCATCTTCCTCTACCAATCACGAGTTAGCCATGAACGCCAATCCGGGAATGGAGATAGCTTATGCATGGCGTCACCGAGTCGGGTTGTAGCCGCCGTCGGCATCTGTCTGTTCTTCAAGGTGAGTTTGTGAATAAATGGTTATCTTTCAGTAAATCTTGAATAACATAGTAATATGGTATGATTGTTGTTGTAGGGTATGATATGGAGTCTTGCTTGGCGTAATATGATTGATACATTTCTATAAAATGGCGAAAAGGAAGGGTTTTTCTACTCAGTTGGTTGTATAATTGATATAAGATGTGATTGTGATTGATTGATTGGTATTGTTATCATTGTGGTTGAGACTTTACTGTGATCGGTTGTTGTTGTGGAATCACTTTCGGGAGATGGTCCAACCCCATGTTCGCCCGTCACAAGGGAGATGTGCACATTTGTGATCCGAGTTCACTCGTTGCAATAAGTAGGGCTTAGGTGGCAAGGCTGCGATCCCCACTAGCGGTGTAGGTTTCGCGTTGCGATGGGAACCTGGCAGGGCTGCACATTTCAGTGTGCAGTCGGTTACTGGTAATTTTTTGAGTTGGCGGACTGATTGGTTACAGTTTTATATTGGATGGTGTACCTGTGATTTCTTATTTCGGTTATGCAGTTGGTTGACCCCGTTTATTATTTTCAAAACTGTGATGATCCATTCAGAGACGGTGAGCAATTGGCTTAGTAGGTATTGGATGTTGATGTAGCATACGGGATATGGACGGGGCAAAGTCATCACATATTCTCTAGTTAGTTTCCGCTATTATCTTATACTTTAGTTTCTTTTTGGTTTATTTTCGGAGTTGTAAACAGTTTTGGTTTGTTTTCAGTTTATTTTTAATCAAACATTATATATTGTACCTTTAATTGTTCTTTTATGATCTTCTTGATATACTTACCTCGGAAAACCGAGATAATAATGCCCTTACTTATTAGGGAAGGTCTTGTTAAGGCTTCTTGATAAATGGGGGTGTTACACCTATGCCCATACTGCCATGGTCACCAACACCCACTCCTCCTCCTCCTATCTCATCGACAGTGGTGCCAACATGTCTACCTCATTTTGGCCAGATGCATTCTCCACCGCCACCTACCTCATTAACCGTCTCCCGACACCCACACTACAAATTAAATCTCCCTATGAAAAACTACTAAATCATCACCCAAATTACCAAAAACTCCATCCCTTCAGCCGCCTTTGCTTTCCATGGCTTCGACCATATAACACTCACAAACTCGATCCTAAGTCTAAGCCCTGCATCATTGTTAGTTACTCCACAACTCAAAGCGCATATCAATGTTTTGACCCCATCACTCATAAAATCTATGTCTCATGCCACCTTTGCTTTGTTGATACTCGGTATCAACAAAGCTCATATCAATGTTTTGACCCCATCACTCATATCAATGTTTTGACCCCATCACTCATAAAATCCCGGCGATGGCTTCTAACGTGCTCTATCCTAGTCTTCCACTGAAGCTGAGTTTCGAGCTATTGTTGACACGACCTCTGAAGTACTTTGGCTCACATCGCTTCTTACAGAACTGGGAATGTCCTTCATCAAGGCTCCCACAATCTATTGTGACAATCTCAGTGCTACTCATTATTCGGCGAACCCAAATTTTCACTCTCGCATGAAACACCTTGCTCTCTCCTTCCACTTTGTCAAAGAACAAGTTCGACTTGGTTCCGTTCGAATTCAACATATTAATGGTACGGATTAACTCGCGGATACATTCACTAAGCCACTGCCTAAGCCACGTTTTCTCGAGCTTTCTTCCAAGATTTTCCTTCGCCAAAGACCATTCATCTTGCGGGGGACTAGCAAAGATACACATTTGGTGAATCTAGCATTGTTTGAAGCTGGGTTTGAGAATTTGAAGTTGAGAAACCTTCTCTATGGATTCCCTTTTGTTTAGACTTCATTTATGTTAATGAAACACCACACTTACACTTAGAGGTCTTGTAGTTAAAAGTAATATTTTCACTCAACAAAACCTAATTTCACACCAAAAATAAAAGAAAAAAGGTTAACTAAAAGGAAATATTATTATTCCAACTAGTCGAAACCTAATTAATTAGGTTTCTACTAGTTGGAATAATAATATTATTCTCTCTATACTTTTTTTCCGCTCCTTTTCCTCTCTAAAAACCCTAACCCTCATCAATCAGATCAAGGTCAGATCTGGGGCTTCTATTGACCATCAATCGATGGTAAGCCTCATAGAAGCTTTATTTATCAATTATTACTATGCAAAACTATGAATTAATTAATAAAAGTCTCCCTTTTGGTGACATCCGTTTGTTCGTCTCCATTTTCGGAGTTTTTTCTGTCCTTTATATCTTTCTAGTGTTTAGTTTTATTAATTTAGATAAAAGCGGTTTGTTGATGATTCGTCATACAACTCTACAATGGATACGCATTATTCGCCGACAATGTTTGGTGTCACTAAAATGTAAATTTTCTCCATGAATGAATCAAACGAAGGATCTCCTTAAAAGCTACTTGAAAAGAGCGATACAAGGACGAGCCGAATTGTCATATCATGTTTTGAGATCCTTAGTTTTACAAGAGGAATTTGTCCTTTGTCTTTTATAAGATTTGTTTTCGATTATACGTATTTGTAAGTTCCATTTGGCAATTTATTAATGAATTGATCTTTCCTTCAATAAAAGTAAGGAAAAAAAACGTTACCTGATAGGATAAAGCATTAATTAAAATTTCTGAAATTTAATTCAACAAAAAAGAGCTTAAGAATGAGTAGATTAACGGAGTATAGAAGAAAAGAAGTAGATTAGTATATTTCTAGTGAATGAGTGAGAACCAATAACATGGGGAAGGGGCAAAATAAGAAGAGAATTAACAACTTAAGATGGAAATTCAAATTCAACGGCTGAAATTCTGTAATATTGGGTCCTAAATGAGATTTGGTAGTGTTTTTGAATTGAACCAAACTTATTGCTAGTAGTTTTTAAGAAAAAATTACTTTGATAGTAGTTCTTAAAACAGTTATTAGAGATAGTAATAGTTATAAAAAAAAACCTAATATTAACAATAATAACACTATTATTATTATTATTATTATTATTATTATTATTATTATTATTATTATTATTATTATTATTATTATTATTATTATTATTATTATTAGTAGTAGTAGTAGTAGTAGTAGTAGTAGTAGTAGTAGTAATAATATAGTAATAATAATAGTAATAATAATAATAATAATAATAATAATAATAATAATAATAATAATAATAATAATAATAATAATAATAATAATAATAATAATAATAATAATAATAATAATAATAATAATAATAATAATAATAAATCAAGTGGTGTTAGTCCAGTGGTAGCCGGGTTAAACCTTGAAGCTTGCAGAAATGCAGGAGCTAAGAGGTCCCGGGTTCTACTACCAGCTGGGGTGATGATCACTTGGCCACTGCAGCCCCCGAAGGGGGTGGCTTACATGGTCCATGTGGAGTTGCGGGAATGCATGGGCCCGGGGGGATTCAAAGCCCTCGACACCAAAAAAAAAAAAAAATAATAATGATAATGATAATGATAATGATAATAATAATGATAATGATAATAAAAATGATCATAATAATAATAATAATAATAATAATAATAATAATAATAATAATAATAATAATAATAATAATAATAATAATAATAATGGTAGTAATATGTAATATAATAATAGTTTCCTAATACCCTTTTATATGACCTTTCCTAATACTTTCCTATACGACTACCTTGTCACTATAAATAGAAGACATTGACCTTATTTACTCATAATTCCATAAGCACATAAGTTAGAGAGGGAGAGGGAGAATAAGAAGGAAAAAAAAGGGAAAAAGGAATTGGACAATCAATTTGGGGATTTTGCATCTGCTTCTATTGGATTCGATCTTTTATTTTGTAACTTACCTTTAATCTTTCTAAGATACAATTGTTCATCTTTAAGACTTAAATTATAGTAGGATTATGGTAGAAGTCGTGCTTAATTACATAAATATTAGGTTAAACATGATTAGATTAAAGAAAGAAAGTTACATCAATTTGGCAGATTCGTAGGTTTTCTTGTTTAATTTATTTCGTGGTCTTAAGTTATTTTGTTTTCAAAAGGTTAGTTAAGAGACTAGGGTTTATTTCAAGTCTAGTTTATGCTTATAAAATTTCGTAGTACTATGCCATACGGTTTGTCTTGGGTAATTTATTTATGAACGTGTCGCCGAAACGTCCGCGAATCTGCTAGTGTTGTAAAGAATGCTTCGAAACCCTAACTTATATGTCAAAACTATTCCGTATCTTTTTTATACATTAAATTCGAAAAGTCTATATGATGCTAGGGATTAGAATTTCTCGAAAATCATATGTTAAAGTTGTTTTATGAATCGATACTTTTTATGCGACGGGATTCGCCAGTAATTATAAATCTTTCAAGAAAACCTTGATAAGTTTGGAATTTGAGGAAAGTCTATTTCACAAGAACTGTAGATATGAGTCTTAGGGTTCTAACACCATTGGTCTTGCATCGTTTGGATTTTAATTGAATTAATTATGAATTTTATAGTGAGACCGATTTGTGCTATTAAGACGGATTTTAATTCAATAATTACGTATGTTAATAATTAGTAAATTATAATTAAATAATAATTGATTATGTGGCGTAGTTAGTAATTATAAATATTATTATTATTATTATTATTATTATTATTATTATTATTATTATTATTATTAATATTATTATTATTATTATTATTATTATTATTATTATTATTATTATTAGGTGACGTATTTGTTGAGGAGCATTACTTATCGTATTTACTTTACTAATTAATTGGATTTGCTGACAAGGTAGGGATAAATCCTACTCGACTTTCGTATATGATCTGTGTATGGTATGATATGGAGAATGATATATTAAAGTGAATTGTTTACATATTGATATTGTTTAAATTGTTGGAAGGGGAGGAATTATATTATGCTATGATTATTATCGTGAATGTGGAATTATGACGAGATGAGATTACTTATTATTGTTGATTGTTCTTATGAATGTGGAATTGTGATGGGAGGCGTTGTGGTCAGATGTACGTTTTTATAGGAGTTGTACTCTAAGATGAACTATAATATGTAAGTTGTTGAGGGAGAGGTACTATTACAAAGTGGCGGTACGTTGTTAAGGGAGGGGTACCATGGTGATATGAGCACGTTGTTAAGGGAGGTGTGCTATGTCATAGATACACGTTGTTAAGGGAGTAGTGCTATGTGTATGGAATTTAATTAGCTGTTGTATATTCTTGTTGTTAGTATTTATTCCTACTCAACCTCGTGGTTGACAGTGTATTCGTGAACACCTGTGATGAACCGTAACTGGGGAGCATATTTGACAGGTACTTGAGTTAGCTGACTTGGGAGCTTATGGGGATGCGTGAGGACTCGGCCAATCTACCTAGAAGTCTAGACCATTTAGTTTGTTAATTACTTTATTTATTTCCGCTGCGAGTTGTAATTAATTTTATATTGAGTATTTAGTTTGGTTAAGTTGTAGTAAACCTTTATTCGCTAAATTTTGATTTAAAGTACTTTGGTTTGTTGTACTTTGTGATTCACTACCTCGGGCAACCGAGATGGTAACAGTCCTATTTATTTGGGAGGCCTAGCTAAAGGCTTCTGAATAAATGGGGGTGTTACAAAGTGGTATCACAGCAAAACGATCATCAGGCCTAAACCAATGAACAATAATGAATGTAGGATGTGTCTAATAAATAAACTCCGGGTAGAAACTGTTAGATGCCCTTCTTAGTGCGGTTAAGAAACGCGCCTTAATTCATACCATGGCCCTCTCAGTTTTGAACCGGGAACCCTGAGAGAATATTTAAGAGTGTGGGGTAGATAAGAGGAAGTATATCCGATTTCAGGAGATGTTCGTATGCTTGATATAAATTGTACCAACTTTGTTGCAGGATGGGAGTACGGTAAGTATTAAGAAATATTGTTGGCTTGACTATATGATGTTTGTAATGGGAGTTGATATTGTTTATTGGATGAAATGAGGATTTGACAAGGAATGAATGATGAATTGTTTTGATCATGAGCATGAAAGTAATTGTGAATTGACATTGATTATGTGGTTGGATGTTGTTTGATAGTAGTATCATGTTTAGTGATATGCGGCTATGTGAATCCCAAAACCATGCTATTTACTGTTGGAGTATGTGCCCTCAACAATAGTGCGATCACATGTATAAATCTCAAATTAAGAATACATAAGGGATGATTCAATTATAAGTCAACTGATCAACATTAATTAGTAATAATTGGCTGACTAGAGTTTAACGTTACTGTCATGTTGACGGTGGCGATCCGTTGATCCCTTAAGGTCACACATAAAGGATGAGACCCAAATAAATAATTAATTAATTGTATTCGATAAGGATTAATTAATCCCTTATTTATATGAGTTGGATTTTATATCTTATTGTAATGTGATTAAATAATATTCGATTTAGTGGATTAATATATTAATTTAATAAATTATGTTCAGGTTTTATAAATATTTCGAGGTAGAGGTAATTAGTTATTTACATTTACAAGAGGATGTAAATTTAACTAACTAGCTATTATGAGACCCATTATATGTTGATATAATTGGTAAAATATTACTCAATAAGTTGAGTGAATATATGGTAAAATATTACTCAATAAGTTGAGTGAATATATGTTAATTAATTTGTCACACAAAAATGGACCCGTATATACTCAAGTGCACCGTCCAAAATGGTGAGCATGCTTGAGTTTTTGGTTTTGTCATTTTGTTGTTGGAAAGATGTTCCAACATCTTATGACATGCTTTATTGATGCTAGCCTACTACCTACACATAAAGAATATTGCATAAGACAAAATAAGAAAACCAAAATGCTCTACATAAGGAGCATTTGGACGGCAGATGTAGAAATGAAGAGGAGAATAATTGTTGTTCTCATTTTTACTCTACCTTTCTCTCAAAATATCACACATGCAAATCCTCTAAACTCATATATACTCATTTTACTAATGTTTAGCAAATATTACTAGTGTAGTAATATTAGTTATATTAAGGGAATATTACTACCTAATGTCTAGTTAATATTAGTTGTAATTTCATGCCATACAACAATGTAAGGAACATTGTTTTTCCTTCCTTATTCTTTTATTTTGTTATGCATGCACTAGATCCACTATGACAAATTTAATATGTTGATTAAATCACTATTAGAAATGTCTAATAATAGGTATATGAACCTAACATTTACAATATTATGAAATAATTAAACTTGATGCTTTAGAGTAGATGTTAGTCGTGTGTAAAGTATGATGACCAAGTTATGTTAATAAAGGTATAGGACGGTGTTAATAAGGGCTTATGACCTAGTAAAAAGGAACCTAGAGCTTAACCTTCTTCTGTCATATTTTTACCTCTAATTGATCTAGCTGCCATTTGATCTCACTTTATCTTCTAAGGTCAAAAGTTTTATGAGTGATGACCTAGTGAGTTATCTTTCCAATGTCGTTGGTCTCATATTTAAAAGTTTTACGGTTTGAGAGAAATAAATATTTTAGTGGATAGTGGTCAGAAAGTTCATGTACAGTTATGTTTTCGACAAACGATTTTGTAAAATTTCTCATTTAATATGTACTTAAGATTTTTGCCTAATTGCAACTATACTGTTTAAAAGATTCATATATGTTTTCAAATTGATAAGCCACGTTGCAAGATAATATTTTGACATTTAATAGTGATTTTTCCAAGTTGACCCAAGTTTTTAACAAATTGCTGATCAGTTTCTGTTTGGACCAACTGGATTGTAAAAATCTTTATAAAATGGTTGTTCGAGATTTGAATTCAATTTTTTTCTCACGATTTGCAAACTCTCTACATTTTCTGGAAAGTATAAAATCTAAAAGAGAAATTTAACGGTTGTTTAATGGTGAATTTTGAAAGTTACAACTTGACTTTGATTTCTGAAAACGCGAGTTTTACCAAAGTTCAATATAAATGCTTTATCAATTCTTATAGTACAAGGGAATGGGGAGAAGGGTAATTAGTATTTGTTAGGAGGATAGAGTCTTACCATTTATAAGTATTTAAGTTGTTAGTACTTTTAATAAAGTAGTAGTAATAATAATAATAATAATAATAATGATAATAATGATAATAATAATAATAATAATAATAATAATAATAATAATAATAATAATAATAATAATAATAATAATAATAATAATAATAATAATAATAATAATAATAATAATAATAATAATAATAATAATAATAATATCAAATTTGAAAGAATACTCCTTGGGGATGTAGATGACCAGAATGGTTTGGTGTTGTGATTTGGCATTCTAGTTGACTCTTGAGAGTTCTTGAGTGGAGAGAGACTTAGTGTTGAGAAGAATTTATTAACCCTATAGGTTTATAGACCTTGAGGTCACATTGAGTACTTGAGATGATGAGATGATGTTGTAGCTGAGTGTAGATCCGCTTTCGGCAATCCTTAGTAAGCAAAAGGATAGAAAACTTGAGATCCTATTGATTTTTCAGAGTTTGGGGTTGGTATGTTACTACCTTGTTTTGAAATGAGAATCTTGTGGAATATTTGAGGAACTTTCTCTTGGAGTTTATAGCTTGGTATTGGGATTCTTGAATGAAGGTTTACTTTTTGAGGAAACCATAGTTGACACTAGTTGGATATGAATATAGCTTTGTTGGAAGCTATGACCTTAGGATTATGAAAGTTGTTTTGGAATGTTATTGTAAATTTGGACCTTATATTGAACCCTTTGAGGAATCTTTCTATGGGAATTGGAATATTGTAGAGGATAGGATTCTCTCAAGGATTAGCTTATGCATAGACTTGTCGATGAGTGGTACAGATGGCTCTTTGGATTAGTGTGGCCTCTGATTGTTGCCCTGTTGATGTTCGGAGGACTTAGTAAGATGACTCTGTGGTTGGAAAATTGAGTGAACCTTTCTCGTTTTGTGTAATGATTCCTTTTTCTTACTTCTTTTCCGCGGTACTAAGCCGTATTTAATCATAATTAGTAAAGATATTATTCTTATTATAGAACTTTAAACTAAAATTTTGAAAATGCTTTTATGATTTTCAATGATTTTAACATTAGTGAATGTTAAATCTCGTTGTTGGAGACGTCCCAATAATGGGTTTTCTCATTTATTGGTGTAGAAATATTTTTATATCTTGATATGAATATGGATGTTCTTGTCTGATCAACAAGAGTATCACCGTTTCATTGAAAAGATACCTATATTTTATTATAACTATAATTTCTCCTTCTAAGTTTCGAGGACGAAACTTTTTAAAAGGAGGGGTGATTGTAACGCCCCGAAATTTCGGACCGTTAATTTATTTCGAAAATAATTAATTAATCAAGTAAAATTTGACAATAATGTATTTAAAGTAAAAATAATTCAAAGAAATATAATTTTATTATATTTTGAAGAAAAGTATTTATTTTGATAGTTTTGAAATGTTTAAAAATAGTTTAAACCGTGTAAAATCTTTTATTTCGAAATAAGGGCGTATCGGGGGAAAATGACAATTCGTTTGAACGTTGCGTAAACGAAATTGGAAATGGGTCGTATGAATACTCAATTTTATTGTAATCTCGTGTTTAAGAAGATGATAATGATGATGATGATGATGATGATGATGATGATGATGATAATAATAATAATAATAATAATAATAATAATAATAATAATAATAATAATAATAATAATAATAATAATAATAATAATAATAATAATAATAATAATAATAATAATAATAATAATAATAATTCCTGTGTTAAACCATGGATCAGACTGGATACTAGCTCCAATGATCTTGCATCTCTCCTCCTATGGACGAACAACATAAGTAAAAGGAAGCACTGAAAGAGTCAGTGGGTTAGCTGCAGTATAGAGAGTCGTGTCTCTACAATATGGGCGGAACGTAACCTCAGAATTTTTAAGGGGAAAGCACGAACTATACAGCTAGTCTTTAAAGATATTCAATACACAGTGAGTACCTTGCTGCTCTATACTGTCAACGAAACTGTATATATGGCTGTGGTAGAAGCTTTGAACGAAAGGTCTAATTTTTTTGTTGGACTAACTATAGAGAAGTCTTTGTATAGATAGAGGATGAGGTATAGATACATTGTATAGCAGTTATTTTACTTGTAAGAAACTCATGTAATCCTCTCAAAATGTTTGGAATACATGAAAATACCTTTCTTGCAAAATAAAATAAAATAAAATAATAATGAAGATGAAGATGATGATGATGATGATGATGATGATGATGATGATGATGATGATGATGATGATGATGATGATGATGATGATGATGATGATAATAATAATAATAATAATAATAATAATAATAATAATAATAATAATAATAATAATAATAATAATAATAATAATAATGATAATAATAATAATAATAATAATAATGATAATAATGATAATAATAATAATAAAAAATGATAATAATAACAAATAAATAATAATAATAATAATAATAGTAATAGTAATAGTAATAGTAATAATAATAATAATAATAATAATAATAATAATAATAATAATAATAATAATAATAATAATAATAATAATAATAATAATAATAATAATAATGATGATGATGATGATGATGATGATGATAAACAAAAATAAATAATAATAATAATAAATAATAATAATAACAATAATAATAATAATAATAATAATAATAATAAAAATAATAATAATAATAATAATAATAATAATAATAATAATAATAATAATAATAATAATAATAATAATGATGATGATGATGATGATAATAATAATGATAATAATGACAATAATAATGACAATAATAATAATGACAATAATAATAATAATGACAATAATAATAATAATAATAATAATAATAATAATAATAATAATAATAATAATAATAATAATGATGATGATGATAATAATGATGATGATAATAATAATGATGATAATAATAATGATGATAATAATAATAATAATGATAATAATAATGATAATAATAATAATAATAATAATAATAATAATAATAATAATAATAATAATAATAATAATAATAATAATAATAATAATAATAATAATAATAATAATAATAATAATACCTTGTCATTATAAATAGAAGACATTGACCTTATCTATATATATATATATATATATATATATATATATATATATATATATATATATATATATATATATATATATATATATATATGGATCCGGTGAGTCCACCTAAATATTTGAGTCCATGAGTCCATCCACAATATCACGCGTAAGGCAAAAGAATATCACGCTGAATATTGACAGGAAAATGGCGCTTAAACTTCTAAAACAAAACAAAACCGTTCACTTTTTTAAAAACTGTTTCTCTCTCTAAAAATCACACAAAAACAAATACTCCCTCAAAAATCTCACTAAAAATCCACAAAAATCTAAAAATTCAAAGACGATATCAACTTGATATCAATAATATAGATTCAGTCGTTCAATCCTTTGCATAATATCGATTTGAATTTGAAATTAGGTTGAAAAATCATCGAGGTACGCTCTAATCGTTTTATTACATTTTTGCGATTTTTGTTCATCTTTTCCAGTTTTAATTTGATTATACATATTGATTTTGTTCTTAATTACTGCAAATTGAGTTCAATTATATGATAAAAATAGCATTTAAGCACTAATTTTCGACTTGTTAATGAGTTTAAATGCTTACTTTCAAGTTGTTGTTGTATATTTAGACAGTGTCTTAGTTGTTAATGTGTTTAAACAGTATTCCGTCGATAACATGGATACATTGAACAAAAAACTATGATCGATTGTAGTTGTAGATGATTATTAGTTGTTTTGTTTGTTTCAATCGCGAAAAATAGGGTTAGCTATTGTTCAATGTGAAATTTAGTGTTAACTTGATAAATTTGGACTTGTTAATGAGGAATGTCTCGTTTTTCTTGTTGATACTATTAAGAGTAGGTAGTGATACTATTTAAATTTGATAGTTGTAGATGATTATTAGTTGTTTTGTTTGTTTCAATTGCGAAAAATAGGAATGTCTCGTTTTCTGTTGATACTATTAAGAGTAGGTAGTGATACTATTAAGAGTAGGTAGTGATATTATTGTTCAATGTGAAATCTAGTGTTAACCAGTAAATTTGGACTTGTTAATGAGGAAAGTCTCGTTCTCTGTTGATACTATTAAGAGTAGGTAGTGATACTATTTAATTTTGATAGTTTAGGTCAATTGAGAAACATTTCTTTAACTAGTGATCTTATCATACATGAGGTGTGACATGTTAAGAATTGGTAGTGATACTATACTGTTGTTTATATGATCTAATACTATTAAGCACAGAATGTGATACTAATAAAATTTTAAATGCAGATTGTTACTAGCAAGAAAATGGAACTGGCAGTTACAGATGAACCTAACATAACCATTAGCGAAAAGAGGCCAATAGCAGCAATTCATAATGTTGAAGAAACAACATTAAAGCAAAGATAAACGTAGGAAAACAAAGAATAACAAAGAAAACAATACTATGGAGCTGGTAGAACAAAACACGAACAAAGAAGTCGCAATTCAAGAAGTTGAGCAGCCTAAACTACACAAAAAGAAGGGAACAGAATTTCAGACTAAGTGTAGGCCAAAAAGTTGGTTGAGTTGATTAAGAACTTAAATGAAGAACAACAGAACGCTGTAAGGGATATTGGATTTGGAGGTTTGTTAAAGTTAAAGGTAACTCAACTACCACATGGAATCCTGAATCGGGTCTTGAAAGCATATGACTGTTCTAGCAATATGTTTAGAACAAAAAAGTTGGATTTTCTGCTTTCAAAGCATGATGTCCATGACATGTTTCTACTACCTAGGACAGGTGATAAAGTAACCACCACAAAAAGGGGGAATGCCACTACTCTGATTGACACCAAAATGAAAAATGATTGGAGGATGAAGTTTGGTGTGAAAGGTACTTCTGCTCCAATTAATGTGAAGGATGTGCATGATAGATTGATGGCGTGTACTGAGGCTGGTGATGAGTTTAAGAGAATGTTTGTTCTGTATAGCATGTCCATTTTCCTAGCGCCAAATACAAATAAAACCCTTGATTTAAAACTTGTTAAGTCTGTTGCGGATGTGAATAAAATTAGAGACTATGATTGGTGTGATTATGTCTATGAAGAGATGACTGCTAGTATTAAGGGATGGAAAGAAAAAAAGAAGTTGAATATCACCGGTTGCCTACTAGTGATTATGCTAGCCTACTTCCATAGGTTCAATTTTAAGGGCAATGCTATGAAATACACGCTACCGCTAATCCAACATTGGGATGATCAGAGCCTGGCATCAAGAGTTGAAGATGAGAAACAAACAGCAATATTGGGGAATGCACCAATTTCGAAAATTGAGTACCCAATCTGTTTATCACATGAAGTTCAGGAGACAATACAACATTCCTATGTATATTTATGATTAAGTACTCAAGCTATTATAGTATGTTTCTTTGAGTCTTTGATGAAGATAAAATTTCAGTTGCTAACAAGAGATGATTAATTTTTCAGAAGAACCAGAGATGAGACTTACACAAACCTCTGAGAAAGATGATGATGAAGCTGAACCTGAAGCAAAAGAGGGCTACATCATGATTAAGCTACCTAAAGGAGTTGAAACTGATAAAGAAATCAAAGCAAGAGCAATGGATGTAAGTACTAATGTCTTTTTGTTGTCCTTACAGTTACATCTATTCCTTTTATTCTTACTTTGATATTGTTTTGAACACATTGTGATACTTTTGTTTACCCAAGTTGATATTGTTTTACCATAATCTAAAAACTGCCAGGGAGACTAAATTTTGTTAATGATAATGATATTTTATCAAACTGTGATATTGTTCATTACGAACTGTGATATTTATGGTGGCTATTTGTGATATTTTTTCATAATAGCAACCAATTGTAATGCTTATGATATTGATTCACAGTAAGACAAATAGAGTGATATTGTGTCACATAAAGTGTGATATTGTAAAACAATATCACATGGGACACGTGATATTGTTTTAAGGAGCCTTTGAATTTGAATTCGGATATGGTGAGACATTTCTACTTTTATCATTGATATTGTTATGTATTATGTATGATATTGTTAGCAGTTACTATTGATATTGTTCTTAAAAACAATTCTTAAATTCAACTGTGATATTGTGCATACTATTGTGTGATATTGTTACTTCTTAATTGTGATATTGTCTCCCAAAAAATGAAAATGAATCACTTTTTTTCCCTAACATCTACAAGCAAGTGTAATGTTGTGATATTATTAAAGAATAATGGTGATATTTTTTCAATAAATTATGATATTTCTTTGTGATTAAATATTTAATACTCTTGTTTAATATTTTTATTATGTCATTTGGCAGAGTGCTCATGAAGCTTATCTGCGTATAAAGAGGGACAACGAGTTGTTCTTTTCAAGATTTGTACATAACATGAAGAAGTTCATCAAAACGAAACCCAACAATTCAATAGATGAAAGAACTACTTCTACCCAAACACGCCACAAAAGACGTAGTAAAGATGTTGAAACCGACAAAGAAGTCGGAAGAAAACACGATAATTGTGATACATCGAGAAGCAAGAACAAGATACTCCCAATACACAAACTTTGCCTTTCATGAAAGATATTGGATATCATGCCTTTATGGATGGGTTGATAGCAAGGTCTTATGAAAGGGCGAAAGCAAGAGAAGAGCTTCCCTCGTTTGATGTACTAATCGACATGTTAAAAATTCAAGACGCGGAATTGATTAAAAATATGGAGGATGTACGGATCAAGATCTTCAAATCAGCAGTGATCACGAGGAAGAAGGTGAAGAAATTATTGATATTACAAACTTGAATAGTGCTGATGATGAAAAAAAAGATGATGAGGATTATGATATGTATTCAAATTTGAATGACATAGTAGACAATATTGTTTTCGGAGAAGGACGGGCTAGTGAGGATATGAATCGTGTTACAACTCCTAGAGCCAGCACGGAAACAGATAATGAAACCATTAATGAAGAGACAAATATGTTGACTCAGTTGAATGAAAACATTAATTTGGAAACAAATGAAGGTTTGGGTGTTATGAAGATAGTCCAAGAGGCACACAATGAGGTGGGTAATAATGATTCAACAAATCAGGAGGACATTGATAGAGAGGCTGGAAAAAAAAACGAGAATGTTGAAGATGAGGTTATTAATAAGGAGGTAGATATTGCTACAGGGGAAAAAGCAGAGAAGGAGAAGGACAATCAGGTTACAAATGTTGTGACTCAATTGGAGGAGGTTCTTCCAAATGTTGATTTTGGAGTAATACAGCCTGTTGAAGACAAAACAAATGAAGACGTTCATCATGATACAACATATCAGCATTGTGTTGAAAAAGAGGCCGAGAAAGAGAAGGCCAATGAGGTTCAAGAAGTGGCGACTCAATTGGACGAGGCTGTTAATCAGTTCAATTCAGGGAAGGGAGTTGAAAAAGATGTTGTGATTGATAAGGAGCCTGTTAAAACAGTTGTTGTGGTTGATAAAATGAATGAGGATAGTAATGTGGTGACTAAATTAAAGGAAGTTGTAACAAATCTTTTGGTTTAGATGCAGCAGGGAAGGGAAGTATCATTGAATATTTGTTGAACTCGGACATGAGTACCCGCCCGGCCGATATGGTACCTCACAATTTGGGGTGTACTTTTCAATGTGGTTTGCCAGTCAAAGATGATATCCTTGTATCGAATCGATGTTCGAAGCAGCAATTTATTTGAACTGTCTTGAAGAATCGGAAGGACGTCATGGATTATTGCTTCCTTACGGACCATACATTCAGCAATTTGTAAGTCACTCTTTAAACAATTTTTTAAATGTAAGACATGACTTAATTTGCACCATATTAGTACTTTAAAAAAATAACTAATATGCTAATATTTTTGCTAAACGGAATAGAGAAATTGTCTGCAACTTTGGAACTTTCCATTGTATACAAAGGGAAGATATTGAGTCGTTGTTGCCTAACACGAAGATAGAAGCAGTGGTAATTGAAGCATGGGCAATATTGCTCAATGAGTTCCAAATTGCTCAAAAGGGAAACGACAAATTGACAAGAATTTTCTATGGCATTGCCCACTCGGTATGGAAACACACACACATTTATCATCTTTTAAATTAGGTATTGTAGAATGTGTTTTATGGAGACTAATAAGATGCCTTTATGAACAACAGGGTGATATAGAAAAAATCTTAAAATTCGATGAAGATAATATTGATGAATTGGCAAAACTTAAGCAAACAGTATATGACACATGGGACACGTGGTCAGCTCTTTTTAAGGAGCCGCTGAATTTGAATTCAGATATGGTGAGACTTCCTACTTTTATCAGTGATATTGTTATGTATTATGTATGATATTGTTAGCAGTTACTAATGATATTGTTGATACGTGCCTAATGTACGGTCTTTTTGGCCTATTTCAGCACGTATTTCCATGCATTTATATACTGTTTTTATGGTATTTTGCCCGAATTGTCCACTTTGGTGTATTTTGTCCTTTTTGTAGGAATAATCGCGAAAGTAGCGAAACCATGCTCTATTTCGTCCTTTTTGCATGCATTTAGAGGAGACGGATTATCCCGCAGAGTGAGATCTTTGTACTTGAAGTGTCGTGGCACGCATTACGAAGCATTTTGGTGAAGACGTGAGCTGAATTGAGGACCCAAGTGGTCTATCGAGTTGATAGGTGGTCTATCGAGTCCATGCGGAGGACGATCGAATGGTCCCCGAGCTCGATCGAGTGGTTCCTTTCTCGATCGAGTAACAGCCTTTGATCAAGCCCTCGATCGAGAACCCTGCTGTTCGATCGAGGAGTTCCTGTTGAGACATTGGTCGATCGAGTGGTCTAATCCACTCGATCGAGAGGATTTCGTCTGTGGGCTTTAATTAGTCCGTGTTTTATTACTTACGCATAAACACTTAGGTTTTTTGGCTATATAACCTATGTTTAACTAGGTTATTAGTCATCTTCTTTTATCTTTATCTAGCTTTTAATTACTCTTTACTCTGAGATTATCATTCATATTAGAAAACCTCTTTTGTTAGTTTTACGTTGCTTTCACTTTGGGGTTATTGCACTCGGATTTCGTCGTTCTTTACGCCGGATTGCTCAGATTGTAATCTCCTCCTTTTCTTAATAATAATTAACCTTCATTTATTGTTTCAATTCTTGTTATTGCTCTTATTTCCCTTGCCCTAATTTGTTAATCATTGCTTTTTATTATTATATCATCATGTCATTGTTCTTTGGAATCTTATGTCTTTGTTAGATTAGTTATGAATATGAGTAGCTAATTCCCCCTCATGTTGGGATTAGGGGATCTGCGGTAGGATAATGACGACGTAGTGAATGAATTAGACGAATTGACTAAGAGACTCTGTCACTATAGCAATATAACTGTAATCACCGACCTAGTTGAGTGCACGCTTCTATGTCACCTATTAAACCGGCTACAATTAGTCCTGGATCGAAAGATTGGATTAAACAGGCCTGCTATAAACAGTAGACTGCCCTAATGAGGACGAAAGTTAAGTTAGTGGTATTTTAGGGTGGGAAGTGGACCGAAAGGACCTTCTAATATCCGTCTCGCATTAGTTGCCCGAGTCATTTATCTTTGAGTTGTTAAATTACCGTAGTGAACCGAGTTCCCGGCATGTCTCCCTCTTATTGATAGTTAAATCATTTTCTTGTTTTCGCTTCCGCCTTTATTTCTCTTCCTTTTACTCCGTAGTTTAGAACCAAAAATTAATCAACCCCATTGTTACCTTAGGATTAAAGATAGCAAGTTTGTAGTTGCATTACCTCCCGAGGATTCGATACTCGATCGCCTCTACTACATATTTAGTGAGACCGTTAGGTTTTATTTTTGACAGTCAACGATGGCGTGTCAAATTTTGGCGCTGTTGCGGGGAGGCAATTGTTCCAATTATTATTTGTTTTTATTTTTAATTCTTCTTTTTAGTTTAAGGAACATCGTTCCTTAGACTAATCTCATATCTTGCTTGTAGTTTCGTCTTATGCGCAGGTCGCAAGGTGGTCCACTGCTACCTTTTGATCCCGAGATTGAGAGATCCCTGCCGCGCAAAGAGGAGACTATTTCGAGAGCAACAGGAAGAGGAAGAGCCCAGTTCTCGCGGCAATTTTTACGAGAACGAGCTTTTTGAAGACAACCCGCCGTCTTCTCCAGTTTCCGACTATTCACTTGAGTCTATCACTTTTCCGAAGTACCGAGAAATGGCCGAGGAAGCATCCATTGCTAGTCACTCCGAGCCCACAGCTGACAATCTTTATAAGGGGTTGAATCGGGAGATGCGGGAAGTTCGAACCAAGCCCTCTTACATCAAAGCATGGTAGAGAAAAACCAGTTCGGGGAGTGCGAAAGAAGATGCGGCTCAAAGACATGGAGACCTTCATTGATTACTGCTGCTCCATACCCCTCCCACCGGAGTGACGGTGATCGATCAAAGAAACTATGTTCATCTTCTCACTCCCGCGATGCCGCAAGGGAGTGGTACAGGATTTGGACAAAGTCATTCACGGCATAACAGATTGAATTCGCTAATGGCGTTTTATAAGAAGTATTTTTCGCTTCGAGAACCATAGCCATCGAGCCCGGATAACTAGCTTCAAACAAGGGCCCGACGAGAATTTCCATGAGGCATGGCTTCGTTTTAAGAAATTGGTGCGGACCATACCGCATCACGGTTTCGAGAAATGGAGTCTATGTAACCATTTTTACAATGGTTTATATGATGATCAGAGAGCTATACTTGATGCGGCAGCCAACGGTCGATTTTCTGACAACTTGGGGCCGACGAAAGGATGGAAAATCATCGACGATTTGGCCACTCACAGGGCCGAATACGGGAACTCGAGGGGAAATCAAAGGAGAGTGCCGAGTCATCTTCGGTGGCCGCATTAGAAGCCCTTATGCTAGGTTCGATAAGTATGAACTAGGGGAACTTTCAAGCCAGGGATGTACCAGGTTAATGCTATGATGACGGTCCTTTTCGTACGAGGTGTGGGGTAGAAGGACATGTCTCTGAATACTGTCCTACTCCTTATGAGCAATGTGCTGCCTTCCAACATTACAGGCAAAACAACGCTCATTACGAGTCAAACATCCACCCCAATCTGAGGTGGAGTAATCAGAACAACATACTTAACCCCACCGCTCCTCCGAACCAGCAGCAGCAGCCCTATATCCCGCCACATCAGAAACAACAAGGCTATCAGAAGCCTCCGTCCTTTAACCCACCTAGCCACGGTTCATCTTCAAGTGGAGTGAGTGAAATGGGCGAGTTGAAGTCTATGATACAAGCCTTTACAAAGCAGCTCCATGCGAGTGATCAACAAAGAAGCACAAGTGATCAACAGCGAGACGCAACCATAAAGGCACTTGAGACTCAAGTTGCCCAACTCGCCGCGAATCAATCCTCGAGGAAGCCAGGTCATTTACCGACTCAAAATGACAAGAACCCAAATGAGACGGTACATTTGATAGAGTTGAGAAGCGGTCGTTCTTATGAAGGACCAGAAATGACGAAATCGGACACGGGGGCCAGAATCGATAATGAACAAGTGTTCGTTAAGAGAAAGGGACTCACGACGAAAGAAGCGATTACTCGATCGATCTGAAGTCAGTGCTGAACCAGTTCGATCGAGTGGAAATGGTGAAGATCTTGGTCGATCGAGTAGTCACTCTACTCGATCGAGTGACTGAAGTCGAAGAAGGTCGATCGAGTGGTACCGCTTTCGATCGACTAAAGTTGATGAAGAAACCGGTCGATCGAGTGGACCCATTGCTCGATCGTCTGATATTGTTGACGGGAAGCTTATTCGAGAGCCTGCTAGTGCTCGTTTAAGCGATGAAGTACCAGAGAGGCCTCGTTCGAGAGGTAAGAAGCGCCCAAAGGACACCGAACTTGCGCCGGAAGACACTTTGGAGGCGAGAAATAAGGGACTTGAGATTCCACCATCGTTCCCTTCCGAGGCGGCGCAGAATACCAAGATTAATCAACAATTTAGCAAATTTGTTGAGCTGTTGAAGAGTTTGGAAGTTTCTGACCGCATCGAATCGCTTATGAAGGTACCCTCTTATTTACGATTTATGAAAGATATTTTAGCACGTAAGAGGACCATTAATGACAATGAGACTGTCGCTTTGACTGAGATGGGGTCACCCTTATCTCAAAATAAGTTACCTCTAAAGCAATCAGACCCGGGTAGTTTTTCGATCCCTTGTCACATAGGAATGAATTTGATTGATAATGCGCTATGCGATTTAGGCGCTAGCGTAAGTGTTTTACCTTTGTCTCTAGCTAAGAGACTTGGTGTGACCAAGCTGAGTTGCACCAACATGACTGTCCAGATGGCCGACCGTAGTCTATCACGGCCACTAGGTGTAGCGGAAGACGTAACTGTTAGGATCGGGAAGTTCTTTATTCCCGTTGACTTTGTCGTCCTAGATATTCCCGAAGATGTGCACACCCCTATCATTTTAGGGAGACCATTTTTGTCCACCGCCGTGCAAGTGATAGATGTCGGGGAAGACTTTGACCTTCCAGGTAGGGGATGAGGAGCTGACTTTCCATCAGTCCAAGTTCAGGAGGGCTCCCATGCAAGCTCAGCCTTGCAATGCCCTCTCTTCTGTTGACCCCATTATCGACACCCCAATTTTGGAGAATATTGCTATTGTTGCTAACCCTCCGCCTCGTACTAAGAGCAAAAAGGAGGAAGATCCGTCTGTTCCCCTTACTGCAGGTACAGATGAAGGCAAGGAAGGAGCTGTCAAGGGACGTGGTAAGACCATTATCAATCAACCTGGAGCGAAGGATGCCAAGGAAGATGACAGAGGGGCGAAAACGAAGACAGTTCGCACCTACGTAGATTGGAATTATATTCCTCCCCCTCTCAGAAATTCAAGTTCATGGAAGTCAAAGAGGACGGTCAGTATCGCTGAAGTGACGTCCTCCAGTCAGAAGCCCACGAAGGGGCTACTGACAGCTGATGGGAATTAAACGGGGAAATGCCCCGTGTAACAAATTGTAATAGATATTCGATGAATTATTTTTGAATTTCTTTTATCAAGTTTTAATTAGGACAATTAGTTAGACAATTTCCTTTTTAGCGTAAGACTAAGACTATAGACTGTTTTTCTGCATTTTTGGTATTTTGGGATTTGTTTTACGCAGGTTTGGGGAAATGCACGCATTTCGAGGAAGAACGGTAGAAATTCAAGGAAATATACACGAAGAAGTCCTCGATCGAGTATTTTTGTACTCGATCGAGCGAAAGATGGTTCGATCGAGTCTGCTGGCCACTCGATCGAGAAAGACCACAGAGGAAGAGGTCGATCGAAAGGGTTCTTATTCGATCGAGCTGATAGCCATCAGAAAGCCCTCGATCGAGTGACTTAAAATCACTCGATCGAGTGAAGTGAACAGTAAACGGGAGTTCTTTTCTATACTTAACTCCTTTTTATTTCAGTTTTCATTTCTAATTGTTTTAACTCCTAATTTCTCCTAAACCCTTCCTTAATTGCGATTGAAATTTCCCCCAAATCCCCATTTCTTGCCCAAAATCATCAAATCTAGCACCTACATTCTCTTGCTAGTTAATTAATCTCCCATAACCCCTTATTTTCCCCTCTTTCTTGCTCGTTTTTGCGGTTTTTAAAGGGATTAGGGTTCGCGGGTTTTTGATTAAAATTCCGCCATTGTTGCTCGTTTTTGGAGTTTAATTGCTAATTTGTAGGTCAATCATCATCAAGTGAGTATTTATACCACTCTCTTTGCATTTTCTCTTGATTCAATTCGAATTTTTGAGGTGATATTGAATTTAGGGCTCGAAAATTCCTTGCTTAGTCGAATTTATTCGATTTTATTGTGTTTTTAGCCCTTGATTAGCTTGATTGATGATGTTTTAGCAATTCCTCATTGTTTTTGCATGATAAATTCGATTATAGCGCGAGATTCCGCGATCAGGGCTTCTCAGTCGAAGAATTTCGACTGTCAGACGGTTTTCTCGCTGTCATGTTTTGTCATTTGCGGTTATCACCTTCTTGTTACTGTTATTAACCGCTGTTAACTGTTTTTCCGTCCCCTATCGCTATTACATGCTTTGAATTGTTGGGAATCTTGTCTTGTGAGTTGGATTTTCGCCTGCAAGGAGTCATACATGCCCCCACTTTCTGGTTTCATGCTGTATTTTACCCTTTTGCAGTCGCTGTTTGTCACATTATCACCGCTCACATGCTGTTTTTCGAAAATTTTTGAGGAATTGTTGGTTTTGTATGCTGGAAGTCGGTTTTCCCGACTAATAGGGCTTTTCTTTTTGCTGTCACATGCTGGTTAACGCCTCATTTTAACCACGGTTAGCAGCATCGCCTCTTATTCAGGCCTTTTGATACTTTGCAGGATGGACGCGAGCTCTCCTTCTTCTACTAGTACGTCCTCCAGCTCTTCTGAGAGCGAGCAAGTGGCCCCTGCTGTTGCCACTAGCTCCGCTTTGGTTACCACCGCAAAGACTGTGTTACTTGTCTCACTGCAGGGACAGTGACGGCGCACCTCGCCCGGGGAGCTCTGCCTCAGCCTCACGCCCATCACGCCTGTGCCTTTCTCTTTGCTTGCTTGCGGCTTCAGGCCCCGTTTTCCGCAGCTTGGCATGGTGCCACCGAGGCCACACCAGCAGGCTAGTCAGCTAGCCATCACTTCCGGCTCTTCAGAGGCCGTTATTCGGAGAGAGGCGCTCTCGCACTTTGCACCGGCTACCCACAGACGTTTCACTTCGAGGCTCACCGGACACGGTTAGTTTCTTTACTTCGTTGCCCCCTCTCCTCCACCCGTTTCCTTGCGCGGACTGACCTAGAGACCTTAGGCATCTACGAGGAGGTCTGTAGTTTGTTGAACGGGACGGGTATGTCGGGTCTGATTACCATGCAGGAGATTACCATTCGTACCCTCACGTACGAGTTCTTTAGCTCCTTTTCCTTTGACACCGACTTTTACGCCACTGACCACTCCAGTTCCTGTATTTACTTTCGACTCCGCAACGAGTCACATCACTGGACTTTAGCTCAGTTTGGGCAGGTTTTAGGCTTAGTCAGTGACGGTCTCACTGCCCCACCTCGAGACCTTCTTCAGCCACTCTGGGCTGCTCTGTCTCACACTCCCTTCCACTCACGGAAGGTAGCTCACGTTCACTTACCTGCGCCCCGTTACTACTTGCGTCTGTTAGGAGAGACCATTTTTGGGCGCCCTGAGTCCAACAACGTGACCAACACTGAGCTAGCGATTCTCGCGGGGTACCTCAACATTGACTCCGGTTCCCCGTTTGTTCTAAACATTGCCTATCTGGTAGCTCAGTATTGGAACGGTATTGGGACTCGGGTCAAGACCGCAGTTGTCTGTGGCGGGCTAGTGACTAGGATCGCCCGCCACCTTTACCCTACTGACACTTCACTCACTGCACCCGATGAGGTGGCTTACCTTGACCTGGAGGCCATGGGTGTCTTGACCTGGTTCCCGAGGGCGAAGGGGAGCGCGAGGACGTGGAAGATCTGTGGTTCCACGTCTGTTACCTTGCCGTGCTCTACCCTTCCGCCACTTTTACCGCTCCCTACCGCGCCGAGGGAGCGAGGCCACCTCCACCTACCTACCACCTTACCTTCACCCCTCCCTCCTCTTCTTCTAAGAAGAGGAAGCTAGAGACCGGAGCCTCTTCTAGCTCCCAGACTCAGGCCCAGGCTGGACCGACACCCACGCCTCAGCCTACACCTTCACTCACTCCACCCCCACTAGACCCTCCTTCCGGGGTTCCGGCTTTTCCGGCCAATTTTGTCCGCCCTCCCGCTTTAGAGGCGCCCGAGGATATGTGCGGGTACCTTATCGAGATGAGGCGGGATATGGCTTTAGTCGTATTCCCGCTTTACGAGTTCCATATCCGAGCCGGCGACCGATTCCAGAGGGGTGGCCGCATCCTTCCTTCTACCGATACCCGGACGACGGTACCCTCCGTTTTCTTCGACTCGGAGGAGGAGCCGGAGGAGACAGCGGAGAGCACGAGAGGTGCGGTTACTGGGCGAGGCGCGGCGGCGAGAGCGCCGAGAGGAGGCGGCCGACCCTCCGTTCGTACCGGCCCGACCGACCGACCACCGGTGGGTGACGACGATCGAGTCTCCCCCTTGTTTTATTCTTTGGTTTGGGGAGACTGTTTTGCCGAGTCCGAGTGCTCGAGAGACAAGCGGTGCCGACGACGAGTAGCTATCTTGGTCTACTCACTTCCCGCCGTTGGTTTGGGGAAGTTCGTGTTTTGTATGTCTTCTTATTCTTTTATTTTCGTCTCCTTTATTTTATTTTTATTGGTTGTATACTCCCATCCCCCATATTACTGCTGGTGTATGCTGGAGGACAACGAGGGCGTTGTCCGTTTTGGTTTGGGGAGGGTATTGCATCCTTTTGAGTCTGCATCTGCATTTGTTTTGCATTCACGTTTACTTTTTCAGTTTGCATTGTTGTTTATTTTCATTAAAAATCAAAAAATCCAAAAAAATTAGAAAAATGTTAAAAATTCAACAATGCCGTCGTTGATTTTTGCATATAGGTTGAGTCGGAACGGTAGATTTCCGTGATGATATTGCACTTAACTTGTCAATACACTTGAGCCTTGCACATTATTGATGATTTTTAGCTTTGTCAATTCGCATTGTCTACGAATTTCTGTTCAAATAATAGCTGGCTGTTTAGACTTGACCTATAAACTGGCAAACTACTTAAAAATTCTGAGTTTTAGAGCCCATAACTGGTGACATTCATGACCAGTCCATTAGGAATTTTGAGTAGTACTCCTTGCATAGCATGTTTGTCTCTTTTGCACATTTATGACATTCAATTTCTCGTCAAATGCATATATTCGGGTTCGTGGTTGGTGTCACATGCAGGGAGGGTCTTGCAATTTCCCTTTCTTTACATCTTTCACCCATTTAGCTCCATTTTGACCAAAACTTGCCCTTTTGACCCATTAGCCACATTCCAAACTAAGCCTGCCTAGTCAAGCTAGTTAGTCTGTCCTTTTGTGGTATGTTTTCAGTTGCAGTTTGGTCCGTAATTCTCATTTGGAGTTGGTGTTTGAATTGAGGAAGGAGGAAAGAAAAAAAAAAAAAAAAAAAAAGTATTGGAAAAAGAGGAAAAACGTGAAGAAAGAAAAAAAAAAGAGAAAAAGAAAATGAAAAAAAAAAAAAAAAGCTGTGATTCACGAAAAAAGAGCGATAGATTGTGGAAAAAGTTGTACCCTCTTGTCAGAGTTGAGAAGATGTTCGAAGATGTACAATCGACAAGAGGGTTGGTTGGTCGTTAATTGTCTCAGACGGTGTTTAAAAAAGGGAACTTTGTGACCGTCTGACTCCTCCACTCCTATTTTACATTTTTTGAGGAGATTATGTTCCAGTCTAGTGAGTTTTGTGCCAAGTGAAGGGCACCTGTGTTAGTTTTTCAGACAGTTGAGATCTGGATGGTTTATTATGGTCCTGTTAGGAACTAGCTTGACGCTTTTACCTCCACATTTCCATAACTTGTTTAGCCTTTTCTCACCTGAACCTCACTATTCCCATATCATTTGCAAACCCTCGGCTGTGACGGACATTATTGGTTGGAGTGTGTGCATTAGTACTTGAATTGTCTTTCATTTTTGTTGCATGCATGCTATGTAGGTCGCAGTTAGGTGAGTGACTGTTTTTCTTCTCTCTTTTACATACAACATTTGCCCTTTGCTTCATGAGAGAAGAGTGACCACGTGAGAGTCCGGTTTTGTTGGTCTTGCAAGGTCGATAGGTCACTTTATTTTGAACACTTATAATTCGTTTGCGTATTGACTGCCTAGCTTTAATCGTTAATTTCGTTGCATTAAAGTGGTTCAAGTGGACAAGTTAGGCTAGCTCTGAGTTATCATTTCCGTTCCATTAGTTTAGTTTTGAGTTTACTCGAGGACGAGTAAAGGTTTGGTTTGGGGAGATTTGATACGTGCCTAATGTACGGTCTTTTTGGCCTATTTCAGCACGTATTTCCATGCATTTATATACTGTTTTTATGGTATTTTGCCCGAATTGTCCACTTTGGTGTATTTTGTCCTTTTTGTAGGAATAATCGCGAAAGTAGCGAAACCATGCTCTATTTCGTCCTTTTTGCATGCATTTAGAGGAGACGGGATTATCCCAGTGAGATGTCTGTACTTGAAGTGTCGTGGCACGCATTACGAAGCATTTTGGTGAAGACGTGAGCTGAATTGAGGACCCAAGTGGTCTATCGAGTTGATAGGTGGTCTATCGAGTCATCCTGGAGGACGATCGAATGGTCCCCGAGCTCGATCGAGTGGTTCCTTTCTCGATCGAGTAACCAGCCTTTGATCAAGCCCTCGATCGAGAACCCTGCTGTTCGATCGAGGAGTTCCTGTTGAGACATTGGTCGATCGAGTGGTCTAATCCACTCGATCGAGAGGATTTCGTCTGTGGGCTTTAATTAGTCCGTGTTTTATTACTTACGCATAAACACTTAGGTTTTTTGGCTATATAACCTATGTTTAACTAGGTTATTAGTCATCTTCTTTTATCTTTATCTAGCTTTTAATTACTCTTTACTCTGAGATTATCATTCATATTAGAAAACCTCTTTTCGTTAGTTTTACGTTGCTTTCACTTTGGGGTTATTGCACTTGATTTCACGTTCTTTTACGCCGGATTGCTCAGATTGTAATCTCCTCCTTTTCTTAATAATAATTAACCTTCATTTATTGTTTCAATTCTTGTTATTGCTCTTATTTCCCTTGCCCTAATTTGTTAATCATTGCTTTTTATTATTATATCATCATGTCTCATTCTTTGGAATCTTATGTCTTTGTTAGATTAGTTATGAATATGAGTAGCTAATTCCCCCTCATGTTGGGATTAGGGGATCTGCGGTAGGATAATGACGACGTAGTGAATGAATTAGACGAATTGACTAAGAGACTCTGTCACTATAGCAATATAATCGTAATCACCGACCTAGTTGAGTGCACGCTTCTATGTCACCTATTAAATCAAGCAATTAGTCCCGGATCGAAAGATTGGATTAAACAGCCTCGCTATAAACAGAGACTACCCTAATGAGGACGAAAGTTAAGTTAGTGGTATTTTAGGGTGGGAAGTGGACCGAAAGGACCTTCTAATATCCGTCTCGCATTAGTTCTGAGTCATTTCATTTTTTGAGTTGTTAAATTACCGTAGTGAACCGAGTTCGGCATGTCTCCCTCTTATTGATAGTTAAATCATTTTCTTGTTTTTCGCTCGCCTTTATTTCTCTTCCTTTTACTCCGTAGTTTAGAACCAAAAATTAATCAACCCCATTGTTACCTTAGGATTAAAGATAGACAGCTGTAGTTGCATTACCTCCCTGAGGATTCGATACTCGACTGCCTCTACTACATATTTAGTGAGACCGTTAGGTTTTATTTTTGACAGGTCAACGACAGGCGTGTCAATTGTTCTTAAAAACAATTCTTAAATTCAACTGTGATATTGTGCATACTATTGTGTGATATTCTTACTTCTTAATTGTGATATTGTCTCCCAAAAAAATGAAAATGAATCACTTTTTTTTTCCCTAATATTTGACAGTGTGATATTATTATTGTTCCGGGTGTAATTCCAGAGCAGTTATTTGTTACCACCCGTGCTTGTAGAATGACGTCTTTGGTTGGCTTCTCCTTTCGGTCTCCTGAAACAGTGAACAAACCGAGGGCTCAGCTTTGGACCGAGCGAACTCACTCCGACGCTCAAGTCAGTAACTTAGAGAGGTAAGTTGTTGTTACTTGGCGAAGTATGTATTGTAGAGAGATAAGGAAGGTATTACCAGATGAATAGTGATTCTTAGGTTGAATTGTGGATCTCCTCCTCAATGATAGTTGAGGAGTATTTATAGACTTTCACCTTTTGTCACGTAGTGGCCAAGTGGCCAAGTGGTTAGCAGGTGGAAAGACTGATCTACCCCTCGGCCGAGGGACCCTGTTGACTCACCGCCGAGGGGTCTTGGATATGAGTTCGCGGATGTGTGCCTCGGCTGGCCAGTTGCCCCAGCCGGGACCCAAGAGACAGGCCGACAGGCTGCGTCGGTTAAGCTGTCTAAGCCGTTGACTTGTTGTGGATATCTTTGACCTTGCTCAATGTGTTGACTTGGTCAGAGGGTGCAGAATATGCCCCATCAATTTGCCCCCAGCGTAGTCTATGCCGTGGTATGGGCTCCGATGTATGTTGAGCGTATATTCTGCGTAAGACAAATTTTTTTTGCCCCGGCTTCTTCTACCTCGGCGTGGCTCTGCTCAGGCCGTACCATATCCCCTCTCCACATGGATGTGTAATGGACATCAGATGTGGAAAAGAAAGTGGTGCTGGCCGAGACCGAGGTTGTGAGCGCCGTGTGCTTTTGATTGCCCCCAGCCGGTGTTGACAAGCTTGGTTGATCATGTGGCCGGCGGAGAACAGATACTTAGGAGTTTGTTGAGGAAGATGAATGGGCAGAGAGATTTGAAGGGGCGTGTTGAAGACTCTTGGTCACTGTTGCATTGATTGACGTTCAACTGTTGCAACGATTGACATTCCGTGGTTGCATGTCTGACACGTGTCTGTTCGCTGATTGGCTGACGTTTCATGGGCTGTGCCCTGATTGGTCCTTTTTCATGGGCTTTCCCCTATAAATAGGGCAGTTAGTCCCTGAAATTGGCTATCAATTTCATTTCCTCTAAAATTTTCTTCTCTCTAAACTTTCAAGGGCTTCTTTCTCTCCTAGTCTTCAGAGTCGTTACTTCGGCTAGCACTTTTCTTCAAGGTAAACAACCAAATTTTTCTCTTTTTAACTTGTAAGTTTTGTTATAAACATGTCTTCTGCTGGTGCCGGACCTAGTAAACCTGCGTCGGGGGGTTCCCCGTCGCATCTTGATGAGGAGGAGATACTAGACGCCATCCCGATAAGGTCTGGGGGCCCTAGGTCTCCGTCTCCCGAAGTCGATCCAAAAGCTTTGGAGGGTTGGGGGGATGATGATGTTGATGATGACTTTGATGATGACGGTGAGGAGAGGATTCTTTCGGTGAAGAGAGGCCGCATATCCTGGATCACGGCGAGGCTCGCACGATCGGTCCCGACCGTGCCCGGACCAATAAATTCGCCGATTGTTTCAGCGGAACTCTTTTCGAGGGTCATTTCTCCTTCGGTGAGGGGTACAAAATCGTTATCCCTGGGGAGGGTCAGGCGGTCTGTTGCCCTCCTCCGGGTCATATCGGCGTATATATCAGGCACTTGGAGTATGGGCTCCGGTTTCCTTTGAATAGATACGTCACGGCCATCATCAAAGCTATGAACGTCGCCGTGGCTCAACTGCATCCGTTGGCCATTAGGACGATAGTTGGCTTCGTGTGGCTCTGTCTTTTTAAGAGGGAGGTACCTACAGTTAACTTATTCCGCCGGCTTCATCATCTTCGGTCATCGACCCCCGGTAAAGCGGGGTGGTACAGCGTGCAGATGGAGCCGGGTGTCCTCTCTGTTGATAAGCTTTCTTCCTGCAAGGACTGGAAGGGGCGGTGGGTGTATGTCGAAGTCCGGATGACTATCCGCCGCCCAGTCCTTCCAAAGACCAAGTCAACTTGCGGTGCGAGAGTAAGAGGGAGCGTGAAAAATGGGTCTCCCGGAGTAAGCTCAAGATGGATGCCGCAGGGTTCCTCTTGGTGCGGATGAGGAGCGGGCGATGCTGTTGTTTGATCCGAGAAGGGATGGTTGCCCCGACTCGGATTATTCTTCGGATGAGCCGTTTGCTGCCGCGTCGGCCTCATACTGGCCCTCAACCAGGGTAAGTAGGGTCGGTGTGAGGCCCATCTTTGTCTGTTACGCTCCTGTTTTTAGAGCTTTGTTTTACTTTTTTTTTTTATGTAACTCTTGTCTGGTTTCTTGCAGACCGGTTTGGCCAGATCGTCCGAGGGGACCTTGAAGAGGTTAGGGCTTGATAAGGGCGGAACGTTGTTGAGCGGCACCCTCGCCGACGCGCGTGATCGTAGACGGCTCCCAACGAACTTATGGACAAGCGGTGAAGGCACCGGATCCGGCGGCGGCTCAAGCACGGGTTCTCGGGGCGTGCAAGAGAAAACCAAAGGCAGCGTCCAGGTCGGCGACGGCGTCAATCCCAACTCCCTCTTCAACCCCAACGGTCCAGAAGGAGCATGTGGAGGTCATCGATGTCTCCGAGGAGGTGGTGACCGTTGCGAGGGGCCCTCCTCCTCCAAAGAAGAGAAAAGAGCCACTGCCGGCTTCTACCATGGCCGGGGAAAAGAATGATTCACCCAGCCCTCCATCTAAAAGGGTCCAGACTGGTACGGACCTAACCTGTGGTTCAGACTTAGCTGGTTCATTATGCATTCCCGATGACAGACTCTCTGATGTGTCAATGAATGTTGACATGGATGCGCTGTGTGAATTTTTTGTAGATCCGCCGTCGGCAGCCGTCGCTCTCACTGAACGGCAATTAGAGAAGCAGCCTGGGAAGGTGGGTGATAGAAATGTCACCGTTGACTCCTTACTCCAGAAGGTTTCCCCCGCCGAGCTCGTGGCAGAGGGTACAAGAATATACAAGGGGTTGGCGAAGTGGACTCAACTAGCCGGCTCCTACATTATGGAGCAAGAGAAAGTCATGGCCCAAGCTAGGCCATTGATCGAACGGCTTAAGCTTGATCTTTCCGCTGCAAAGGGGGAAGCCGGGAAGGCTAAGCTGGATCTCCTTGCTGCGCGAAAGCGTGCAGAGGAAGCTGAGAAGCGGTTATCGGCCGAGAGGGCCAAAGTTGAGGCCGCCTGATGCCACCTCGCCAAATTCTTTGGAGGAGCGGGACAGGTATAAGGGCGGTTACGACGCCGTTGTTGCCAAAAGGGAAGAATGGAGGGAGATGTATGAGGCTCAGTCGGAGGCACTCACGGACACTAGGGCTGTCCTTGCCCAAAGGGAGAAAGATATTGAGGTGCTTCAAACTAAGATCCTCCCTGACATGTGCGCTCAATTCCGGGATCAGGCCGAGGAAGCGACCAGGAGGCAATCAAGAAGCTCATTCTGAAGGCTCCTTCCCGTGGGAAAAATTTGAACGATTTTCTCGGATGAGATGGCCGATGCCGCAGGGAAAAAGCGGCCGCGGAAAAGGCGGAGCGGCGAAGGCGCTCGGATAGCCGAGTCCAAGGCGGCTGTGATGCAAAGGTGAAGGAGGCCGAAGAGGAGGCCGAAAGGTCAAGGCACGTGGAAATGACAAGCTTTCCTCCGGGGCCGCCACCAAGATTTGACGCCGCCTTTGCCGATGGTGGGCGACATCAAGCGTAGGGAGACGGGCGGTCGTCACGGACTCACCCGCCGTCTCGGATAGCTTTAGCGTTCAAGGGCCAACCATCGAGCCTTTCCCCCGCCATTTTTGGCGCTTCAAATGTCATGTCCAGTAACCTTTTGCTTTTCTTTTCCTTGTTTTTGTAAAACTTTGGTAGGTTGCATTTTGGCTTATCCCTATGGGGACTACGTCGTCTCGTATCCTTGTCATTTGTAAACTTGTTGTCATTTTTAGTAAGAGTTTGCTTGTTTTGCCCTCGGCATGGCCGAGGTCTTTTCTTGTCTTCTTGCGTTATTAATTGAGCGCTTTTTCATTTTTACCTTCGGCTTAGCCGAGGCGGCTAGAATGCGATCCGAACTGCGTTTAACGTCTTTTTTGAACATGTTAGCGTGTTGGTCGCTTCCTCTTTCATTCTCGGTCTGGCCGAGGCGTCTTGATTTGCGTTTCCCAACCGCCGTTGTGAACATGTTAGCGTATCGACCGTTGTGTCCTCTGCCAGGCCTTCGGTGGGCGAGGCGACTAGAGGTTACTGCGCGACAACAGATATTGGCGTATCGACCGTTGTGTCCCCGCCAGGCCTTCGGTTGACCGAGGCGACTAGGGGTTACTGGCGCGACAACAGACGTTAGCGTATCGATCGTTGTGTCCCCTGCCAGGCCTTCGGTTGGCCGAGGCGGCTAGGGGTTACGACGCGACAGCGTATGTTAGCGTATCGATCGTTGTGTCCCCTGCCAGGCCTTCGGTTGGCCGAGGCGGCTAGGGGTTACGACGCGACAGCGTATGTTAGCGTATCGATCGTTGTGTCCCCTGCCAGGCCTTCGGTTTGGCCGAGGCGACTAGGGGTTACGACGCGACAGCGTATGTACCTCTCGGGACGACTTCCGTGGTGTCTACTTCTTGATGGCGACTATGGGGGAAAATGAACACTGATGGAAAACTTGGATGGTTCTTCATTAGATATAAACATGCGTCGGGGTGCCCACAGTTGTCTTTGGGCACCTCCGCTACTATACAAAGTATTTCCTGAGATTGTCAGTGTTCCAATGGCTCATCAAAGGCACACCCTCCATGTCTGTCAGCCTGTATGTACCCGGCCTCATTTCTTCAACCACTTTGTAGGGACCTTCCCAGTTAGCCGTCAGTTTGCCATTAATGTTCCCTTTGTTGGTGGCGGCTGACTTTCTTAGGACTAGGTCTCCTACTTTTAAGTCCCTTTTGTGGACTCTTCGGTTGTAGGCTCTTTTCATTCGGTCCGTATCCGCAAGTTGAGGCGTGTCTTTGTATCTCGGCTTTCTTCGACTGTGTCTAGGAGGTTCTTAAACCTTCCTCATTTTCAACCGGGTTAAAGGTGGCCGTTCAGTATGTTGGCACCGTTACTTCAATTGCGCGGGACGCCGGACCCATAGACTAGGTGGAATGGACTGCACCCCGTTGCTTCTTTCTCCGTGGTTCGCGGGGACCACAGACGCCGGGTAGTTCATCGGCCCATCTTCCCTTTAGGTCTTCAACTGTCTTCTTCAAACCGTTGAGGATTGTTTTATTGGCTGCCTCTGCCTGTCCGTTGCTCTTTGGGTGACAGACGGAGGAGTATGAAAATTTGATACCAAGTTCCTCCAGCCAGCTCATTATTGTGTCACTCCAAAACTCTCGGCCGTGGTCGAATACCATGACCTGGGGTAACCCAAAACGAGTTATGACATTTTCCCAGATTACCTTTCTTACGGCCGCCGTCGTCTTCGCAGGTACTGCTACAGCTTCAACCCATTTGGTGAAGTAGTCTACGGCGACAATCAAGAACTTTCTTCCGCCGGATGCCGTTGGAAATGGCCCTAGGAGATCCATCCCCCACTGTGCAAAAGGAAGGGGACTGAGTACCGGCTGCAGGTCTCGGGATGGCGCATGTATCACCGGAGCATGCATTTGACAGTTGTTGCACTTTTTGGTTTTGGCTCTGGAATCCGCAAGCATGGTGGGCCAGAAGTAGCCGGCTCGGAGAGCTTTGTGGGCTAGTGTTCTTGCCCCCATGTGATGGCCGCAGATGCCTTCGTGAATTTCGTCAGTATTAGCTCCGCGTCGGTTGGACCGACACACTTCAAGAGTGGCCTTGTCACGGACCTCCTGTATAATTCTCCTTCAAACACCAAGTATCTTGCTGCGATCCTCTTTATCTTCTGTGAGAGACTGCGGTCCTCCGGTAACTCATTCATCAGTTTGTACTTCATTATCGGAGTCATCCACGTCGTCTCGGCCTCTATGTCGCCCACCATGCCGACGGTCTCAGTAATGCTTTTGGCATTCCTGATGTCCACCAGCACGGTTTGACTGATATTGTTGATGGTTGAACTGGCAAGCTTTGAGAGAGCGTCGGCTCGGTTGTTCTCGACACGGGAATGCATTGTATCCGGAAGGATTTCAACTTCAAGTGTCGGCTTTTACCCTTTCCAGGTATCTTACCATCCCGTCGTCCCGAGTCTCGTACTCTCCTCTGATTTGATTAGCCACTAAGAGTGAATCTGTTTTCAAAGTGACGTGCTCCGCCCCGGCAGCCCTAGCTAGCTCGACTCCGGTTATTACCGCCTCGTATTCGGACTCGTTGTTTGAGGCCGAGAAGGTAAATTTCAAGGCGTACTCAAACTCGTCCCCGTTTGGGCTGATGATAAGTATCCGGCTCGAGTGTTCGTCGTGGAGGACCCGTCGGTGTATACCTCCCATACTCCGGGGTTTTGCTCTTCTTGGTATGTGCACTCGGCCAGGAAATCGCGTTCTGTCCCTTTATCGAGGGCCTCGGCTTGTACCGAATGCCGGCCAGGATAATCACGCCCATTTGATGAGCCTGCCGGATTGCTCAAATTTTTCCAATGCTTTCTCCAATGGTTGGTCGGTTAAGACCGTCACGGGGTGTGCGTCGAAGTAGGGTTTCAGTTTCCTTGCCGCGACGACGACAGCAAAGGCTGCTTTTTTAATCAGCGGGTAATTTCTCTCGGCGGGCAACAACGTATGGCGACAAAGTAGATTGGGTGTCTTTGCTTGTTTGTCCTCTTTCTCGATGATTACGATCGACCGTGGCGAGGTAATCGCTATGTACGGATATAGCGTCTCCCCAAAGATCGGTCCTGGACGGGGTTGGGAGAGTCTCGAAGATGAGCTTTCAGTTGCTTGAAAGTGTGCTCGTTCCTCCCCACTGAAGTCCTTATTTCCCTTCAACACTTTGAAGAATGGGGTGCTCTTTTCGGCTGACCGAGAGATGAAACGGGCTAGAGCCGCCATCCTCCCGGTCAGCATCATAACCTCTTTTCGATTCCTTGGCTCCGGCAGATCCAGGATTGCTTGGACTTTGTCTGGATTGGCATCAATTCCCCTGGCGCTGACAAGTACGCCGAGGAACTTTCCTGCCCGGACACCGAAGTTGCATTTCATTGGGTTGAGCTTCATCTTGTATTTTCTTAGTGAACAAAATGTCTCGTGTAAATCGGCCAAGTGCTCGCTGTCGGACTTGCTTTTTACAATAGCATCGTCGACGTAAGCCTCAATGTTTCGCCCTTTTTTATTTTGGAACACTTTGTCCACTAGTCTTGTGTAAGTTGTGCCGGCATTCTTTAAACCAAACGGCATCATTTTATACATGTATGTGCCGTTAGCAGTAATGAATGCGCATTTGGGCATGTCTTCCTCGGCCATGAATACCTGATGGTACCCTGAGAAGGCGTCCAGCAGGCTCAGCATAGTGTAGCCTGCCGTCGCGTCGATTAGACTATCTATCCGAGGCAAGGGATAGCAATCTTTGGGGCACGCTTTATTAAGATTGGTAAAATCTACACACATCCTCCACGCCCCCGACGACTTCTTCACCATTACAACATTAGCTAACCATTCAGGATAAGTACGGGGGCATGATAAAGCCCGCCGCCAAGAATTTATCTACCTCGGCTTTGATGGCCTCATCCTTCTCGGCTGAGGAGTTCCTCATCCTTTGCTTGACTGGGCGAGCGGTGGGGAGTACGTTCAGCTTGTGAACAATTACCTCCCGGCTCACGCCGGGCATCTCGGCCGCTGAGTAGGCGAAGACGTCTTTGTTCTTCCTCAGCAGGTCTAGGAGAGCGGCCCTGAATTTTGGCTCCAGGTTGACACCGATAGTCACGGTGCGCCCTGGGTCAATTTCCACTTCTTCGGTCTCGGCCCCCTCGACCATGCCGACAGTTGAATCCATGAAGTCGCCCTCCTGTTGCAAGGATGGGCTCTTCCCCTTTTCTGACTTCTTTGCCACTTTGAGGGATTGCATGTTGCATCCTCTGGCAGATATCTGGACGTTGACCACCTCGTCCTTCTCGTCCTTGGAGACGAGCTTATGCGCTTCCCCCCGGTCCGAGACATACATCAGTGTCAGGGCCCGGACGGACATCACGGCGTCGGTCTCGCTCAGAGTGACTCGGCCTATGAGAACGTTGTAGGAGGACGAGCCGTCAATGACCACGAACTCAGCTAGGACATTCCTAGCCGTGTTCCCCTCGCCGAACATCACTGGCAGTCTGATTGACCCCAGGGGTACCAGGCCGGCCCCGGAGAAATTGTACAGCGGATTGGTGCAGGGGCTCAAGTCCTCAATCTTCAGGCCGAGCCCCAGAAAGAACTCCCTGAACATAATGTTCGTGTAGACGCCTGTGTCAATCAGGCACCTTTTGACCAGGTGGTTGGATATGTCCAAGTGGACTACAAGTGGGTCGCTGTGAGGGGCGATGACTCCCTCGTAGTCTTTCTTCCCAATAGTTATATCGGGGATGTTGGAAGCGGTGGCCGCTGTTTTGGGCACAAAGTTGATGGCTGACGATACGGCTCGTTCAGTGCCTTTTGTGCCCATGAGCGGACCCCCATTCTCGTTGCCCCGACGACAACATTGATTACTCCTATCCGTTCAAGACGGATTTTTATTCGAGCCGCCGGGCATCGGTCTTTTGGCCTTTGGCGACATATTTGCCGAGGCTCCCCTTCCGGATCGGCTCTTCGATGGCATTCTTCGATCTAGGCGATCGTCGATTAAGTGGCGGTGTGGCCATGGTACTCACAAGATCGGCTAGTGTCACCGTCCTCCTCTACACGGGAGGCCTTTCCCTTCCTCGACCCTCGTTCTTGCTCAGGGCGAAGACCTCGGCGGCAGATACGACCAAGGGGGTGTGGCCATTGAAACGTTTCTGGTAGTTCGGTCCTGAACTCCCCCCGGCGCCCGCCGAGTCCTGTCTCCTGGCGGATCTGTCAGACCGTGACCTATTATTGTCACGGCGTCTTTCGTCCGGGTTGTCCTCCCGGCGGCTCTTACTCTCTGAGTGCTCGGCCTCGCTGGGGCCCACCCAGGTTTTGTGGTAGTCCTCCACCTTTATGGCTTGGTCGGCCATCTTCCTGGCGGAGTCTAAGTTCAGGCCGCCGCACTTGATGAGCTCGTTTTTCAGGTCTCCTCTCGGGAGGCCTTTCATCAGCGCGAAGGCCGCCAGCTCGCTGTTCAGCTCACGAATCTGCTGAACCTTGGCGTCGAACCTCTTCACGTAACTCCGGAGAGATTCGCCTCCCTCCTGTCTGATAGTCAGGAGGTCCGATGTCTCAACGGCCCTCCTCTTATTGCAAGAATACTGGGCTAAAAATATGTCCTTTAGGTCGGCGTAGCAGTATACCGATCCATCGGGTAGCCCCTTGTACCAACTTTGTGCCATCCCCTGCAGTGTTGTTGGGAAAACTCGGCACCACACCTCATCGGGTTGCTCCCATACCGACATGTGAGACTCGAAAGCCTCGACGTGGTCGGTTGGGTCGCCTTCCCCTTTGTATGCTATGGGTGGCAACTTTAGCTTAGTCGGCACCGGGGTCTCTAAGACGAGGTCCGAGGGGTGTCGACCACGTGTCGAACGACACGCGGCGATCGGCTCCTCTCATCCCTAGTCCGGCTCCTCTCCCCGTGGCGGGAAGGGCTTCTTCTCCGACTCTGGTGAGTCGGGCTTCTTCCCCGACTCTGGTGAGTCGGACTTCTTCTCCGACTTTGGTAAGTCGGACTTCTTCCACTTCGCTGGGGAATGCCTCGTCGGCGCTGCGGCGATCCCGTCCTCCCGTGAGTGCGGGAAGGACTCAGGTCTGCCACTAGCGCTCTGGGCTCCCCCGGCGTCTTGACAGGGCCAGCTTCTTCCAGTGCTCCGTTCAAGTCTCTTGGAGTCATATTATGGGCCTTGGTCTCCTGGACGGGTTCCGCCGCTCTTGTCGGTGTGACAGTGTGAGCCGGCGTACTACAAATTAGGTCCAGGAGTAGCTTCAGTTTTGCTGCCTCGACCACATGTCCCATGATGGTGACCTGGTCGGCGGGCAGCGGCGTATCTGGTATTATTGGCATCCCGTACTCCGGCTGAATTACTAGGACGGTGGAGGTCTGCGCAACACGGTGTGGACGGTATCCTCATGGTAGAATTCGGTTTCGTCAGTCACGAATACCTCTTGTTGTTTCGACATCTTCTTAGCTTTTTGGGTGGGTTTTTGTTTTTTTGTTTGGGAATGAATGTGACTAGCTTCTAGTATCTTTCCCCACAGACGGCGCCAATTGTTCCGGGTGTAATTCCAGAGCAGTTATTTGTTACCACCCGTGCTTGTAGAATGACGTCTTTGGTTGGCTTCTCCTTTCGGTCTCCTGAAACAGTGAACAAACCGAGGGCTCAGCTTTGGACCGAGCGAACTCACTCCGACGCTCAAGTCAGTAACTTAGAGAGGTAAGTTGTTGTTACTTGGCGAAGTATGTATTGTAGAGAGATAAGGAAGGTATTACCAGATGAATAGTGATTCTTAGGTTGAATTGTGGATCTCCTCCTCAATGATAGTTGAGGAGTATTTATAGACTTTCACCTTTTGTCACGTAGTGGCCAAGTGGCCAAGTGGTTAGCAGGTGGAAAGACTGATCTACCCCTCGGCCGAGGGACCCTGTTGACTCACCGCCGAGGGGTCTTGGATATGAGTTCGCGGATGTGTGCCTCGGCTGGCCAGTTGCCCCAGCCGGGACCCAAGAGACAGCCGACGACAGTCGCGGTTGTTTGTCTAAGCCGTTGACTTGTTGTGGATATCTTTGACCTTGCTCAATGTGTTGACTTGGTCAGAGGGTGCAGAATATGCCCCATCAATTATGTACAATGGTTGACATTGTTTTATAGCTTCTTAAAAATAACAACAATCGATAGGGATTTAAAAGTCTGTTAACATTGATATTGTTTTGGTACAGACTCTGATATTGTTGGGTACACTGGTTGATATTATTTTACAACATACAAAAAAACTTCAGAGGGACAAAAAATATTATTAAGAATGATATTGTCTAGTATGTCTTTGTGATATTTTTATTGATTTTTGTTAAATTGTTTCCTAATATTATTTTCATCTAAAGGTGTTCATACCTTTGGGCTACGAAGAGCACTACTTCTGTATCTGTGTTGATTTGAAGAGGCAGAAAATGTTCTATTTGGACAACAGAGAGTATGATGAATTCCAAGACGAGGAGCACGTACACATGGCTCATATGGTTGTAAGTACAATATTGAAAACAAAGAACTAATGGTATAATGGTTTTGTTCGATAAGCTTGAAATTGAAAAGTTGTTTACATTAATCATATACAGGCGACTCTTTATGGTGACTACCTCAACAAGAAAGGTATTGAAAGTGGGCTAAAGGTGAAGGACTACGAAATGAATAATGTGAAGTTTCATTGGTAATCGAAAGAGTTGAACCTGGACTGTGGACTATTCATGATGTTTCACATGATGTTCTTTGTTGGTGAGCCTTTTGATTGTGAACTAAGCGATGCAAACATGAGACAGTTATACAGGGGAGAGGTGGCAGCAACGCTCGTATTGAGTGATTTGAATAAAGATAGGAGTCAGGTATGGAAGAGAGTTACGACCTTTACTGCCACAAAAGGTATACTATTAACTAAGTTGCTGGCAAAAACACAAACAGGGAAAAAACAAAGCAAGAGAGAAAAAGGTGGGAAAAACAAAGTTCAGACCCCGCTATCAAAGATAAAAGGTTATATTTTTAAACACTGACTTTTACATTGAATTTTTTTTTTATTATTATTATAAATACAAAATATATATTAAATACTGTAATATTATACGTTTCTAGCTACTGGAGAAGATGGTTCTGCCAGTGTCGTTGGTAGCGGTAAAAGGGGGAAATCCGATGGCCTTGGATGCACGTTGAACTGTGGTGTGGCTGATCCTAAATTTGAGTTCGTCTCAAGATTTATGAAGTTAAACAAGTCGCTGTGTGCAAACATGTTGACTACGAGGAAAGAAGTGATTGACTACCGCCTATTGGAGAACCCCGCTATCAAAAATAAAAGGTACTTTAAAACATATATTTTTTCGCAACTTTTTTTTTATTAATGGTCGATAATATTTGCAATGATATCTAAGTTTGACAAAAGAATTACAAAAGGTGATATTGTTGCTAGTGTCATGTGATATTGTACGTTAATGGGTTTGATATTGTTTTAGAGTAGAAACTGGTATAAAAGCATGATATTGTATATAATCAAGTGTCACATAAAAGAAAGATGTTGTTCTGATTTTTGTTCACTTATTTTTGATATTGTTGTGGTACATAGTGTGATATTGTTACATACACAGTATGATATTGTTAAATTGATTCTGAAAAATAAGTAGGGCTTTTAAATTTATAAATGTTGCCAGTCACAGGTGATATTTTTTTTAAATGATTGTGATATTGTTTCAAATTAGACACTTTTTAAATAAGTGATATTTTCTAGTATTGGGGTGATATTGTCTACAATCAAGTATGATGTTCTTATAGTAGTTCAGAAGGGCACTGATATTATTTAGCGTGGACTGTGATATTATTTAGTGTGGACTGTGATATTTTTTATCAAGATCACCTTTTAAATATGTGATATTGTTTAATTTTGATATTGGTTATCAATGTCACAGTTAATCTGACAATTTTTGAACATTGGTGTTAATGTTTTGAGCAGTGAGGTTGTTGCCAAGTTCAGTGATGATCAATACCTTGCAAGACAGGATATATTGTCGTTGCTTCCAACTGTACATGTCAACAACAATGTGATTGAATGTTGGTCACTAATTCTGAATCACATTGAGCACACAGAACCCTGTGAAACAAGTTTATTGTTTTTTGGAATTCGACACATGGTAAGCTGACATTCTGTTTTGATTTATAAATATTCACGCTTTGATTAAAAATATCACTTATTTAAAATGTGATATTGTTGGGGTACATAGTGTGATATTGTTTTTAAATGATTGTGATATTGTTTCAAAGTACACACCTTTTAAATAAGTGATATTTTTTTAGTATTGGGATGATATTGTCTACAATCAAGTATAATGTTCTGATATTCGTTCACATCCTTACTGATACTATTTACCATGGACTGTGATATTTTTTTAGTATGCACTGTGATATTGTTTATCAGGGTCACACTTCAGGAACTGTGATATAGCAAACGTAAAAGTGATATTGTTTATACATATTCACGTTTTGATTAGAATGTAGTAAATCTTAAATGTAAAGGATTTCTTAACTTATATATATACATATATATACACTACAGGAATCAATAGTAGATGTTACTAAAGGCAAAGAAGCGAAGAAGAATGGGACAAATTCATAAGAAGAAACACAGTTCCATGTAACATGGAAGCAGATTTGGTTTTTATTCCGATGGTGTTGCAAGAACACTACTTCTGTGTTTGTGTAAATTTCAAAACCGAGACGATTGAAGTGTTAGACAATACAGATACGACAACCGGGAGCAGATGAAAATATACAAGGCTGCAGATTCGGTGGTATGGTTTATTGATATTCTTGCTAGTGACATGTCATACAATTGTCTGATAATGTGGCTAGGATAGGTTGAGTGTATACAGTAAATGAATATGATTGTTTGACAAAATAATGCCTAATAATATAACTAATTATTGTAGGCCTATCACATGAGTGATTTCTAGCAGGGAAAAATGTTGACAGAGCGCATAACGTAATAGATTTTGATGTTATCAACACGAGTTTCAATTGGCAAAAGAAAGAAGCAAACAATACTGAATCGGGAAACTTCTTAATGATGCACATGATTCGCTATGAGGGGCGATTGTTTGAAGCGATTTGCGTCAAAAAAGTGCAGAGGCGCTACTCTTTGGTTAGAAATAGCAGCGGCATTACTTTTAGCTGACATAAATAACATGAGGACAGCGCTGATTGGGAAAGTTAAAGAATTTACAGCGGGAAAGGGAGAGCTTTTAAATAGATTGAAGGAAATGAGGAAGAATAATGAAGATGCAAAAGACAAGGGCAATAAGATAAAAGCCAAGGATAATGTTGTTGAGAAGGACAATACTGTGGAACAGGAAATAACAAAGGCAGAAGGTCCGCCAAAAGAGAAGCCCAATGTTCAAACAAGAGCCAAGGAGGATGCTACTAGAATGCCAACAATTAACACAGAAATACCCATTCTTCGCAAATCTCCAATCAGAAGGTAAAAACCAAAAACCCGACTTTTACATTTCTGATATACAATCATAGCATTACGTTTCTGCTTTTATTTGAAACAGACACAAAGGTAAAAATTTCACATAGAACCATAACATGGCATTTCTGTTTTTACAAAGCTACGAATCCAAACAAGATGGTGAAGATGATGCGAAACACCCCCAATCCAAAGACAAACGATCAAGACAACTGCAAACCCTAATAATAGAGGAAGAGGGAGAGGTAGAGGTAGAGGAAGAGGACAAGAGTAGGGCTAGGAATGTAATCTTTGGTAGGACAGACATGTGATATTGTTCCAGGAGTTGTGTGATATTGTTGTAGGTACAATGGTAGGAAATAGAACTTTTTTTTTATCAACTCTTAGTAAACTGTGATATTGTTTCAGGAGTTGGGTGATACTTTGCTTAAGTTGTTGTGATATTAGTTCTCGTAATAATAACAAAGATCAAGGTTCTTAAAATCTTTTTCTCTTTGATATTGTTTTGGTACCCAGTGTGATATTGTTCCGTAAACATGTTGATATTGTTGTATTTATTCTCTAAAATAAATCAGGGGGTAGGGTTTGAAAATTCCTTTTTAGTTGGATAAGTTGTGATATTATTCAGCAGACAAAATTGTGATATTATTGCACTCCTTTGGTTGATATTGTCTAGTATGTCTTTGTGATATTTCAAGGGTTTGACAAAGTATAACTTCTTTTTGTTCAACTTCTCGGAAAACTCGATATTCTTTCAAGGGTTGTATGATATTATGTTTTAGTTGTTGTGATATTAATCCTCGGGAACAACAACAGTGGCTAGGGATATAAAAATCCTTTTTTTGTTTGATATTGTTGGGGTACATATTGTCATATTTTTGAGTACACGTGTTGACATTGTTTGAAAATTGTGATATTATTGCACTCAGTGGTTGATATTGTCTAGTATGTCTTTGTGATATTTCAATCATATTTTTGTAATATTTTTTCCTAAAAACATCCAATTGTAGTGGTAATATTTATGAATACTGGTGATATTGTTTCACTTGAAATGTGATATTCCTTAGAAGTATTGTACAATATAATACAATATAATAAAATACGTATACAAGCAAGTGTAATCTTGTGATATTGTTTAACTATTATGATGATATTGTTTTTGTATCAAGTGTGATAAACCTTCAAATGAGGTGGGATAGTATTTAATAATGGCAACAAAACGACATTAGTAATTATGCGGTTTTTATAACGTTGATACCCAAAATGGAAAGAATACAAAATTGATGCCATTTGGAATGACATACAAGAAAAAATTGAATAGTATAAACAATGAAAAGTCGATTCTGAAAAGTTGATGATGTTAAATAAACTTCCTCAGCATGCAGAAGCCCTTAATCACTATCAACAAGTGAAGAAATCTGCAAAACAAACAGACAAAAACAGTGACATAACGTTTAAGAAGTTTGACAAAGTATAACTTCTTTTTGATCAACTTCTGGTAACTGTGATATTGTTTCAAGGGTTGTATGATATTATGTTTTAGTTGTTGTGATATTAATACTCAGGAACAACAACAGTGGCTAAGGATATAAAAAACCTTTTGTTGTTTGATATTGTTGGGGTACATCTTGTGATATTTTTGAATACACGTGTTGATATTGTTTGGTTGATTATGAAAATAGATAGGGATTTAAAATTGATAAATGTTGCAGTGACAAGTGATATTGTTATTAAATTATTGTGATATTGTTTCAAAGTAGACACCTTTTAATATTGGGATGATATTGTCTACAATCAAGTGTATATTCTGATAGTGGTTAACAAGGTGCGATATTATTTACCATGGAATGTGATATTTTTAGCGTGGACTTTGATATTGTTTATCAGGGTCACACTTCAAAGAATCGTGGTATAGCAAACGTAAAATGAAATAATTATAGGTGTAAGACAAATTACTTACATCGGATTCATGATCAAACGAGTGTTGTGATGTATCAACAAATTTGGATTAGGGCAATTCCGCTTATCATGATGTGCCATTTGTTTACAATTATTGCAAAATCTTTTCGGCTTTTGTGCCGTTGTAACAGACTGATATTTCTTGGACATCAACCTCTTGCCAGTACCCTTATTTTTTTATTGAACAGGAGGTAGTATACGGACCTCGGATGAAGACTTAACCCCAAGGAGCATCTCCAACTCTTGGTGTTTAGTCAATTTTTCAACACCGAGACTTGAAATTTTGTCTAAATGTCTTGATAATGAAGTCGGTTCATTTATGTGATTTTCAGGCAGAGATTTGAGCAGTGTTAATGTTGAGTAGAATTCAGACAGCGTCGAAATCTGAAGCTTAGTGACATCCGACGAAGTAAAATCATCCAACAATTGACCTTGAGCATCGTACAAGGGCATTTTTTTAGTGTTCTTTGTCCACCTACTGAGAAGATACTTATCAGGTATCTTTTTGATCCCTTTACCTGATAAAATCCAGATGATGTGTTTACATATGTATCCCTTCCTCTCAAACAGCTTGCAGGAACATGTTGCATCAAATGTTGAAGGATTAAATGCGACAGTGTAAGTCTTATTGAAGATAGAATCTTCAACTTCTAGGAACCTTGTACTGCCCTCCCTTGAAGAATCACCAGCACTACATGAGTTTAGAGAATCAACGCACTGCTGTTGGAATTCATAAAAGAGAGCGTGCGTATAAACAGTCGATGCATGAACCTCAAGGCTAAGAAGGGTTTTGGTTTGAGGTAGGCAGTGATCACTATCTCTGTCAAGAAATTTTTGGGTGTAGCATTCCTGATCCATAGCACTTTGAAAGCGCATCCAAAACTCAACAAGTGTGCCATGAGGATTCTCAAACCGCTTAAAGAAGCTGTTTGCGCTCTCAGAGCGTTGCGTTGTTCTTAAAAGACAACCAAGAGGAATATCACGATAATACGCCGGAATCCAACGTTGCCGCCTGGAAAACAGATATTGCAACCATGTATTATCTTCCAATTGAAACTCACTGATCAACGAACACCACCTCTCTTCGAAGTCAGAAGACTCTAACTCTGAATCCCAAACAACAGAACTCAGATGAGTAACGAAGTCAGTCACTTTGGTCAATGTCGTGCCTACCTTTTCAGGTAATTTCTTCATAATATGCCACATGCAATAGCGATGGGCAGTAGTTGTAAAAGTAGCAGGGACTGCAATTTTCATAGCAGGACATTGATCGGTAAAAAAGCAATGGGGTTCCTTCCCACCCATAAAATCTAAAAATTTTGTGAAAATCCATTTAAAATTTGGTCATTCTCCCTAGATATAAGCGAAGCGCCAAAAGTGACGGACTTCTTGTGATGATCAACACCAGTAAAGGGAGCAAAGATCATGTCGTACTTATTAGTTGAATAGGTTGGGTCAAAAGTCACCGCCTCACCGTATAGAGCGTAATTACGACGTGCTGCTGCATCAGCCCAGAATACACAAAATAAACACTTATTCTGATCAATATCATAGGCAAAATAAAAACCTTCATGGGTTTCATGAAGGTGTTCCAACTGGTCTACAAACATTTGAGCATCCTTAAGACCTATAAAACACTTGATTTCCCTTCCAAAATTCTTAAACTCAGTCAAAGAAGCTCCAATATTTTCATAGCCATCAACATATACCTTGACGGACCTGAAAGTAGAGGTTGGGCCAATATTGACCTTGCAATTATCAACGATGGTTTGTTTATGTTGCAAAGCAAGGTTCCTACATTTTTTCTGAAATTCTCTATACTTGAGTGGAGAGAGACGGTGGTTATGGGCAGCATGAAACTGATCAACAACAAAGAATGGCACTTGAACTTGGTCAATTTCTTTAATAACTAATCTAAAGAAAATCCTAGCTTTACAACCAATCCTAGTAACCTTAGTCTTCTTCGGATTAGAGGCCTTGACCATTGGCTCCTCCTCCTCACCAGTAATGGGTAATATTGTCGGCTTAGAATCCCTAAATCCTTCCCGGTGACACACAATCAATTTTGTCCTAATATCTCCACTACTACGAAACCTTTTCGTTGAAGATTTGCTTGGTTCAAAACCACATGCTATTGCATAAGTCTCATAAAACTGTATACCCTCGTCTAACGTAGCAAAAGTTTGTCCTATGGTAGGTGTAAATTCAGTTGCAATATTTCTGACCCACTCTTCAGAACCTCCAGGCGTCACCATCAAAGAAAGACGATTCCCAGCATGCACCTCATCAACGTCTATGCATTGTGGAGAAGGAACAGGTACCACAGGGACAACAAAAGTATTTTCTACAGCAAAAGAAATTGTGAAGGAATGCATGTGATATTCTGGAGCATAACATGTGATATTCTGGAGCATAACATGTGATACAAATATAACAAATATAACTAGATCATAACAAACTATGATATTGTGAAGGAATGCATGTGATATTGTGCAACATAAAACGTGATACTGATGAATATAAAACAAATACGCAACCGTATTGCAGCCTATGATACTTTGAAGGAATACATGTGATATTCTGGATCATAAAATGTGATACAAATATAACAAATATAACTAGATCATAACAAACTATGATATTGTGAAGGAATGCATGTGATATTGTACAACATAAAATGTGATACTGATGAATATAAAACAAATACGCAACCGTATTGCAGCCTTTGATACTTTGAAGGAATACATGTGATATTCTGGAGCATAACATGTGATACAATTGCACAGAAACCGATTACAAGTCATGTACTGCAGCATATGATACTGTAAAGGACTCAGTGTGATATTCTGAAGCATAACACGTGATACTTATGCACAGAGAGTAATTACCAGTCATGTACTGCAGCCTTTGATACTGTAAAGAATACAATGTGATATTCTAAAGCATAACATGTGATACTAATGCACAAAAAGTAGTTGCGAGTCATGTACTAAAGCCTATGATACTGTAAAGGACTCAATGTGATATTGTATAAGGGAAACTGATTCTAATGAGCAGTAATCAGGCAAACAAAAACAATAAAATGTGATACTATTCAGCATTAATTATAATACTCTACTGAATAAAAAGTGATACAAAGGAAACTGTTAAATAACGATTTAAACTTGAAGTAAATACAAGCAGTAAATGCAAAATAAACTTGATGATAAACAAAACAGACAATGAGTACATTATTTTTTATACGTCAATTAGAAGATGAAAAGAACAGAGATTAAATTTTAATGCAAAAAAATAGCAAAAACTACATGTTGAAGAAAGTATATAATCAGTACATGATTTTAATACATAAAAAAGCACGAATTGATGAATCCGTGACTGATGTTGATGAATTATAACATCAATTATAACAAAAAACCAGTAATTACACAACGAATTCAGTCGAAGATACAATAACAATAAAACATCATGCAATAAGAAGGATCACATGTGTTTAGGGCTTCTGAATCGAAAGAGTTCGTGTTGACCAAGCATGATGTACACGACTGCTTCCTATTATCATTAGGTCCTAAGAAACTCGATTTATTACCCACTGGTCGTAAGAAGGAGTTGTCTGAACTTTTAAATAAGCAATTGAAGGAACGATGGAGGAAAAAGTATAATGTGACAAATGCGTCTCATTATATCCATTTAGGTAAGCTAATTGATGATATTGAGGCAAACAAAGACGGGGGAGACGAATTTCTTAGACTATTTGTATTGTTCAGTATGTCGGAATTCCTAGCCCCTACGTCAAACGGGGTCGACTGGAAGCTTCTGTCAGCTATTGAAGATGTTAGTCTTATTAATCAATATGACTAGTGTTCATATGTGCTAGATGGCATTGTCACCGCCGCTCTCGAGTCCAGGAATAATAAGACCTGCTTGCGTCGTTGTATTCCTTTCCTTATGATTAACTATTTTCAGAGGTTTGTCTTCCGCGGTAAAATTTCACTTTATGAGCTCCCACTGATAAAACATTGGGATCAAAGTAGTATTATTTCTAGATTAGATGGTGAGCTGGTTGCTGGGTCTTTGGGACGGCTGACATTTTCATCAGTTAGTTATCCCCGCTGCCTTGATCCTACCTATAAGCCAAATGTCATCTCAAGTAATGGCACCCGTCAATTGTTGTTGGCTTCCACGTCTCATTCAGATAACGAAAAGAAGTTCATTCATATCGAACTACCTTCAAGTGTTGAGGATGACCAAGAGTTGCATGCTAGAGCCGTGGATGTAAGTCAAGCTTCTTAATCTCTCATTCTGTTTAATTACAATTGAGTAAATCGTATTTTTTTTGATTCAATTCTACATTTTATAACTTTGCGCATTGATTATATAAATTTAAAACTCAAATCCTGTAATTCTAATTATTCGGATGCGTTACTCATTTGGTTGTACTTTAACTTGGATTGTATTGTTGAATTGCAGGGTGTACATGAGCTATACCTACAGATGCAGCATAACCCAATCGTCTTCGACGCATGGTACTCAGCAGCGATATCGAAGAGTAAGTGTCTAACAACTCCGGAGATTGATCTAACCAAGCTCGTCCCTTCACAATCCACACAAACCTTCTTTCAATCTATTGAGCTTCAATTTCATGTTGATGAAGTAGCTGATATATCCGTTCGAATGAAAGATGTCTTTGACAAAGCACTTGTGTTTCAGCAAGTTCCAACAACGAATCCAAATCGTAAAGATGAGGCTTCTCAATCAATGGAGCAAATTAGTGGCGTTTTACGTGACCTAGCTGTTGTAGCTTCTGCTGAAAAAAAATGAGGAAACGTCTGTTACTCGTCAACAAGAATCATCGCCCCTTAATATGGTGACCAATGATTTTTATACTACTGCAGAAGTTAATGAGATACTCCATTTTGCAAGGGCTGGGGAAGGGGTTGGTAGGATGGAAGGTGAAGGTGATTGTGAGTTCCCTGAAAACTCTTCAGACCAACATTTGAACAACATAGATATTTCTTCACCCGTTCAAAACAAGGATACTGCTAGTGATTTGATGGACGTACAAGCTGTTGGGGATGTCCATGGAGTTGATCAAAATGTACTGGAGTTGTCTATTACACAACTTATTGGGTCTGTGGAGGTTTATTCTACTGCTGAAGTAGATGCCATCCTGCAGGAGGTGCGAGAAGAAGAGATTCAGATTGAGTCGTTGTCTTCGGATGGTAGAGTTGCTGCTGAATTTGCCGCAAAGGTACCTGAACTGTCTTTGGTGGATATGGTGTAAGGTTTGGATGAGGAAAATAAAGTACCTCGTGAAATATATGTCCCCCAAACTGATGATGTACACCATGACACCATCCATTTTTATTTCATTAAAAAACAAAACTTTCCTGCATGTCTATCGTCCCTGAGAACCTCGGTTGCTCTATTGATTATGGGGCACCCGATCCGAGGCAGGTTTTTGTGTCAGAGGTTTAGCCCCGCAACAACAGACTATTCACATCAGTTTTTAGCAGGAGGAAGGATGACAGGGCAGTCGTATACCTACCAAAAATAACTAACTAAACTAACTATATAGCTAGGGAAGTCAGGTCAATCTCCACAGGGAGGCAAGATATCTGTAAAGAGTCCGTATATTCGGTCGCAAATAGGGGGTTGTAAATTTGGTTTTCTAAACTAAAATGGCTTAAAGGAAAGAGAAATAAAGAAAGAGCAGTAAAAAGGCAGAAAATAGGGATACGAATATCAATAAAGAGGGAACATGTCGGGATTTCTGTTCACTACGGTAGCCTAATGACTCAACTGCAAATAGTCTAGATAACTCATTGTGAGACGGATGTTGAAAGGTCCTTCCAGTCCACTTTCTATCCTAGATTTCCAATAACTTAACTCTCGTCCTCGCTGGGGTAGTCTCTTTGTTCATAGCAGGTCTATTTAGTCCAATCTTCCGATCCAGGATTAAATTTAACCAGATTAAAGGGTAACTTAGAAGCGTGCACTCAACTAAGTTGGTGATACAGTTAAATTGCCATGGGTACATAATCTCACAAATAAGTCATCTAGCCTATTCGCTACATCGTCATTATTCTACCATAGATCCCCTAGTCCCAACATGAAATGAATTAGCTACTCATACTATCAATATTGTCAAGATTAATAATAATGAATGAACTAATAATAAACATATTGAAATAATAATTAAATCGCATAAATAATACTAGGGCAGAAATTAAGAGAACTAAACAAGAGAATTAATGCAAACAAATGAAAGATTAAGATTAAAGGAGAGTAAGAGATTATAATAGCGAGAATTCCGGCGAAAAGAATACAAGATCCAAGCAAAATAACCCCGAAAGCAAAGTTACAGTGATGAGTTTTTAAGGGAGAGATGAAAATAAGAGAGTGTAGCAGTAAACGTAATTAAGAGATGATAAGATCCTCAAGTGACCTAATTATTCGAACTTAAATAGGAAATAACAAGTCCATTAACGAAAATAAACATTCACGGATTAATTAAGGCCCGTGAAACCTCAATCCACTCGATCGAGCAGGTTGAAACAGCTCGATCGAGAACTTCAGCCAGCAAACCATTCGATCGAGTAGAAATATTACTCGATCGAGTAACCTTGAATTTCAGCAATTCGATCGAGTACAGCAGATTGCTCGATCGACCTCCTCAGCTTGTGAAACCACTCGATCGACTAAGAAAAGTCTTTGATCGAGTGCTCTTCATCCGAAACAGCTCCAAACTCGTAGCCGACTGCTTCGTAGACTATTCCTTCACGCATCCCAATGCAGTATCTCGCTCTGAAAATCCCGTCTCCTCAAAATGTATGCAAAATAGGACGAAAGTGGTACGATTTTACTACTTTTACGTTCATTACTGCAAAATAGACAACTCGAACAAAAGTAGCCATTTCGGGGCATAATGCGATATAAATAGTACAAAAGTACATGGAAATACGTGCAAAAATAGGCTAAAAAGACTATATAAAATGCACGTATCAAATCTCCCCAAACCGAACCTTTACTCGTCCTCGAGTAAACTAAAAACTAAACACAAACTAATGGAACGAAAATGATAACTCAGAGCTAGCTATAACTTGTCTACTTGAACCAATTTAATGCAACAAAAACCAACGGTTACAGCTATAACAGTCAATACGCAAACGAGTTATGAGTTGTTCAGATATAAAGCCGGCCTATCGACCTTGCTAGACCAACAAAATTGGACTCTCACGTGGTCACTCTTCTCTCATCAAGCAAAGGGTGAATTATCTGTAAAAGAGAGAAAGAGAAACAGTCACTCACCTAAACTGGGACCTACATAGCATGCATGCAACAAAAATGAAAGACGATTCAAGTACTAATGCACACATTCCAACCAACAAAGTCCGTCACAGCCGGGGGCTTACAAATAGTATGGGAATAGTGAGGTTCAGGTGAGAAAAGGCAAAACAATTTATGGAAATGTGGAGGTAAAAGCGCCAAGCTAGTTCCTAAACAGGACCATATTAGACTGTCCGAATCTCAACTGACTGAAAAATAAACACAAGTGCCCTTCATTACGCACAGAACTCACCATCCATATACACTATCTCTTTAAAAACATATGAATAAGAACGGAGGAGTGAGACGGTCACAAACTTCCCTTTTTTAATACCGTCTTAATGAATAAAATAAAACAAATTAATAACTTTTTCAATCTTTTTTTTCTTCTTTTTCTTCCTTCACTTACGTGAATCACCTTCTTTTTCATTTTTTTTTCTTTCTTAACGTTTTTTTTCTTTCTTTTTTTTCACTCTCATACTCCTTTCCTTCATCCTCCACCAACTCCAATAATATACAAACAGGCCAAACATGCAGACGGAAAAACATACCACAAAAGACATACTAAACTAGCTTGACTAGGCAGACTCAGTTTTGGATGTAGCTAATGGGTCAAAAAGGCTAAATTTGACTTAAGTGGAGCTAAATGGGTGAAAAATGTAAGGAAAGCGAAATTTGCAAGCACCTCCCTGCATGTGACACCGACCACAAACTTGAATGTATGCAATTTGACAAGAAATTGAATGTCATAATAGTGCAAAAATAATGAACATGCTATGCAAGGAGTACTACTCTCAATTCGTATATAAACCGGTCATGAATGTCACCAGTTATAGGGCTCTAAAACTAAGAAATTGTAAGTAGGTTGCGAATTTATCAGGTCAAGTGTAAACAGTCAGCTATATTTGAACAAAAACTCGTAGATTATGCGTAAGAATCAGCTAATAACTGTCAATGAAAGTGCAAGGCTCAAGTAAAATGACAAATTAAAGTGCAATTTCATCACGGAAATCAACCGTTCCGACTCGACCTATATACTAAAATAAACGTGAATATTTTATTTATTTTTGAAAATTTCTAATTATTTCGATTTTAAGATTTTTTTGAAATAAATAAATACAATGCAGGCTGAAAATAGAAATGTGAATGCAAAACAAATGCAAATTCAGACTCAAAGGATGCATTACCCTCCCCACACCAAAACGGACAACGCCCTCGTTGTCCTCCAGCATACACCAGCAGATATATATAGGGGAACGGGAATATACAACCAATAAATGAAAAATAATAAAATAAAAAGGAGACAAAAGAAATAAAAGAGCGAGAATAAACATACAAAACACGAACTTCCCCAAACCAGCCAGAAAACTAGGGAAGTGAGTAGACCAGTAGCTACTCGTCGGCCTCTTCTGTCACGTCCTCCACCGTCACAATGTAGTCCAGGTCCTCCTCCTGATCTCTCCTCCTCCTCTGCTCCTCCTGATCTCTCGCTGCGGCCACCACTGGGTCCTCGTCCTCCTCCTCACTAGCAGACTCCAGGTACCCCTCAGTTGGGTTCAAGATTGTGTATCTCAATTTCATCTTGACTCTGATCTGGTATGTGTTACCTTTTTAAACTTTTATTATTTCAAGTTATAATTTTAATATTGTTAACTGTAAGTTTAATTACTCAAGTTTAATTTCAATTTCCTCAGGTCTTTATTCCTGGGTTATCCGGTGATCCGCCTCATTATAGTTGTATATGTATAAATTTCCACGCAAAGCAGGTTGAATACCTTGACAACCGTTCATACAGCGAAGATTTCAATACTTTGTCTTACTCAAACATTGCATTTATAACTGCAAGTCATTTCACCCAAGATTTGTAACTTTAATTCTCCCCCTTTGCAATTTCAATTCATCAGTCTTCAAAAATTTAGCAAAAAGATAATTAACTTCAGTTCAGCAAAATTTAAACTCAAAAGTTATGAAACTTCAATACTTCAACACTATTGAAACTTTAAGCGTCCAATTCCAAATGTTAACACACATTTTCTGAAACTTTAAACAAGTAAATGGAAACTTAATCAGAAAATTTACTTCAGAAACTTTAACTGCGAACTTTGAAATATTATACCCCAAAATATGAAACTTCAACAATGTACATGAATTTTAACACCCAAGTTGAGTACTGAAACTTTAAACGTGAACTTTGCAATTTTAACTAACAAATCTTCAAACTTCAACACAGTACATGGTTTCAAAATCCCAGATATACCACTGAAACTTTAAACGTCAACTTTGAAATTTTAACTCACATTTTGTGAAACTTTAAACTACTTGACGGAAAGTTTAAACGCGAAGTTTGAAATTTTAACACCTAATTACAAAATTCACTTCATGAACTTTAAACGCGAAGTTTGAAATTTTAAACCCCAAAATATGAAACTTCAACACTGTACATGGATTTTAACACCCAAGCTGACTACTGAAACTTTAAACGTCAACTATGTAATTTTAACTTACAAATTTTGAAACTTTAACACAGTACAGGGTTTCAAAATCCCAGATATACAACTGAAACTTTAAACGTCAACTTTGAAATTTTAACTTACAAATTTTGAAACTTCAACATAGTACAGGGTTTCAAAATCCCAGATATACAACTGAAACTTTAAAAGTCAACTTTAAAATTTTAACTTACAAATTTTGAAACTTCAACACAGTACAAGATTTCTACATCACAGATATACAACTGAAACTTTAAACGTCAACTTTGAAATTTTAACTCACATTTTGTGAAACTTTAAACCAGTTGATGGAAATTCAACTACAAAATTTAATAAAGCAACTTTAAGCGTGAACATTGAAATTTTAATATACAAAATTTCAAACATCAACAACTTTGAAAATTTACACTTTACACCTCACAATTGAAATTTGACAATATAATTTTATAAACAAATTTAGCATTTTAGCATGTTGCCTAATCTTTGAATTTTGAAACTTTAAGCCTAACCTTTGAAATTTCAATTTATCTGCTTTGTAAATTTAATGCTCACAAGTATGATTATTATTTATATTAATTACCATTTTAAAATACATACAGGCTATCGAAATGGGCAAGTATATGGTTTCTAAACGGTTAGACAAAGGCTCCTCAGTTAGCGAGTTTAAACTTGTTAACAGTAACTTTGCATGGAAAGGTCTAGGATACTCTGCCAACGACTGCGGTACCTATATGATGATTCACATGCTGCTTTATAATGGCAAACCCTTTGACTGCAGGGTAGGCACCATCGACGCAATGAACTTGTACCGTGCATAAATTGCTGCATCCCTTGTCTTAAGTGACGTAAACAAGTCGAGGGAAGAAGTCTTATCTGCGGCGAAGTCCTTCAAAGAAGGTAAACTTAGTGTTTGTGCAGCGGCAGCAACGACGTCCACAAAATCACCGTTCAATCTGTTGGCCCCAAAAGAAGTAGCCAATCACGCAGTGAAGGATCCAAGTGTGCCCGTTTAAGTGTACCTGATCCAACTACCTCTAAAGCAACAACCAGAACCGATCATTCTCTAGCTACTGAGTTATCCACTATTAAAAGTCGTCCTCGGGGGAAGGGTGATGGTCTTGGTTTCTCCCTCGACTGCAGTGTTACTGATTTAACTACCCTTGTCATCTCTAAGACTCTAAGGAACAACCAACTACTAGTGAAGGATATGACCACAATAAGGAAGCACGTAGCAGATTACTGCTTCCTTGACGACCATGATATGGACCCGAGGTAAGTTGACTATCTAATCTGTATTGGTTCATATGGCCAATTAAAGGATATGGGTAATGTAGCGTAGCACTTAGCATATAACTTGTATTTGTTGATTAATATTTTGAGATGCTACAGGGAACACTTGGCAGATTATGGACTCAATGCCATGCTTTGTAGGGATGGCATTATGTCAATGCTACAGGAAAGCAAAATGTCCTCAACTTTTATTGAATGTTGGTCCAAGATGTTGAATTAGATAGAGTCAGATGCCAACGAAGTTCCAAGGATGGATTTTCTAGGTTTACGACACACGGTACGCATCTACTTTTAAATTTCAAATGACATTTAAGTTGTTAAATTTATATAATTCACATGGAAATATTTTGTAACCAGTACTAACAACAGATATTTCGTAGGATGTGGTTATGCGATGGTTGGACAACCAAGAAGAGGGTACACAGGAGACGCAGACTAGTACCTATTACGATACACTGTTCCATATTTGGGACTTGTACATCAAGCATTGTGGTCATACGTTCAACTTGAAAGCAGAGTTCATCTTTGTACCAGTTAACATTGACGATCATTTTGCTTGCATAAGTATCAATTTCAACTCAAGAACTGTCGATGTGCTTGACCATCAGATCTACCCGGATTTTAAGAATTCTCAAATCTTCAAGGTGTCTGAAATAATTGTAAGTTTCATTCTATATCTATGATGAATTTCGATGCACTATACATGTAACTTAATTTATGACTCCATCTTACATATGTGCAGTCCAGTGCAATGAGTGATCACCTGGAATCAAGATGCGTTTGCGGAGTAGAAGAGGTCGCTAAGTTTAAGCACCGTCAAATCCAATTTAAATGGCAGAGTCCAAAACCTAATGTGCTCGAGTCTGGCTTATTCACCATGATGCATATGTTATGTTCTGAGGGTGTCCCTTTCGAGCATGACGACCTTATGAGGAAGGTTGGCCGGCGCTATCTGGTTATCCAATTGGCTGAGACACTTGTATTATCCGATATGAACAAAGTTCGAAAAGATACCATGGAGAACGTGACAAAATTTATCGACGGAAAGGAAAGCTTATGGCAAGTCGTATATGCTAGCATAAAGTTTCGAAGATTTTGAATAAAAAATAACAATCGGTTGTTAATGTTTCATTCGCCTGTTAATGTTTCATTTTGTGTATTGTTTTGAATATACTGTAACTGGTACTTATCATACTTTCCTATGAAAGTTTTCATTTGAAACTTTATAGCCAACCTTTGAAATGTTGCTTCACCAGTTTTGTAATTTTCTACAGAACATGGAACCCAAATGATGAACATGAATTTTATTTCCAATGAACATTGTAACCTTAAGCCTTACCTTCAGAATTTTAATTTCAAATTAGTAGTTTTTAATGTACCAAAAAAATTTAATCTTCACTTTCTGAAACTTTAATATTGAAACATTAACACACAAAATTTGGACCTTCACTACTGAAACTTTATGTGTTCATTTTGAAATTTTAAATCACAAACTGTAAAACTTCAAAAACGTACTTGAACTTTTAATCCCCTACTTCAACAATCACACTTTAAACGTGCACTTTGAAATTTTAACCCACAACTTATGAAACTTTAACCTCTACACGGCTTTCTTATTAAAAACATCACTATTGAAACTTTAAGCATAAACTTTGAAATTTTAACTCACGCATGATGAAACTTCAACTACATAGATGATATTTTAATCCCAATTTTCACTCTTGAAACTTTGACCATGCATTTCGAAATTTCAACTCATAAAGTATGAAACTTTAGCCTTTGGACATGGCTTTCTGATCCAAAAGTTCACTATTGAAACATTAAGCGTTAAATTTGAAATTTTACATCAAAAAAACTTAAACTTTATCCTCGCACGTGCTTTCAAAATTCCCATGTCTAATAGAGCAACTTTTTTGCGCGAATTTTGAAATTCTAATTTTCAGTATTAGAAACTTCAACACTGTGCCGGGAACTTCAAACGTCAACTTTGACATTCTATACCAATACTTGTGAAACTTCAAGCGTGTGAACTTTGAAATTCTATATCAATAATTGTGAAACTTCAACATTGCATGAATTTTCAATTCCCAATTATCCTACTAAAACTTTAATCATTAATTTCAGAATTTTAATTAAAAAAACTTCGAACTTCAACATTGAAATGGAAATTTAAATGCAATCCTACTTTTCATAAGGGATTTTCAAAACCACTATCTTACAACACAAACATCTAAGATACTTTGCATACAAAAGTTTTAATTTCAAAGTTTTTCCAACAAGGTTAAGAAATTCACTTCAAGAATACAATCTAATAAAAAAAACAGTCTAGTTCTCTGATAAGTCCTCTACTTCTTCTTCCTCCTCCTCCTCTTCTTCAGATGATTCTGACAACTGCGGTGGACGCTCAACAAAAGGGTTAGGGCAGTTCCTCTTGTCATGGTGTGCCATTTGCTTGAAATTTATTGCACATGCGTTTCGGCTTACTTGCAATAGCAATAGCCTTTGCCTTACTAGACAAAATCCTTTTCCCACTCCCTTTGTTTTTGGAATATTTAGGTGGCAGTATCGAAATCTCCTTACTTGCTTTACAACCAAGTAATTTTTCCATTTGCTATTGTTTACGAAACTTCTCACCTATCGGTATTAGCTTCTCCCTAAATTCCCTTATTAAATTTGTTAGACCCTCAACGTCTTCCTTTCCCCTTTCTACAAGCATTCTAACTGTTTCGTGAACTTCCGACCACAATTTTGTCATCTGAAGTTGCTTACTGTCTATAATATCCATGTCATCTGTAAACTCCCCGGTACAACTATAGTCACAACTCCGCAATGCATCCTTTGTCCATCTTCTGGCAACTCCAGATTCCGGAATTTTTTGAATCCCATTACCGGAATAAATCCAAATTATGTGCCTGAAGAGTAGTCCCTTCCTTTCAAAAGTTTACACGAACAGCTCGCATCAAATGTACCTGAGTTAGTAAATAAAATTTCAATCTTTATGTTTTTCAGAAACTTTATTACTTACACTTTGAAACTTTAATACATTTTCATGAAAAATTTTCCAGAAAATTTATTACTTACACTTTGAAACTTTAATACAGTTTCATGAAACTTTATTAACTCAACATTGAAACTTTAAGACAACCCAAACTTTAACTCAAAATGAACCTTGTTCATGCAACTACGTAAAACACTATTAACAAAGTAATAAATCAGCAACGTACTTAATGGCTCATACATGGGTTATACTGGACATCAAAATTACGACCTCCCAATGAGTCCTTCACGGTAGTAACCTCTAAGTTATTTGACTCCAAGAAACCCTTGAAACTAAATCCACCAATTGAGTTCTTTACCTCCTCTTGAAACTCCTCGAAGATATCATGTGTGTAAATCTTTGCCCCATCACTTTCTATTGCCAACTTACTGCACAACTTAGGGTTTGATTGTCGGTTTTCGTTATCAAGCCTCTTCTGGTTGTGTCTTTGTTGGTCCAAAGCACTTTCAAAGCACATCCAAAACTCAAGAAGAGTACCATTTTTGGCCTCAAACCTCTTGAAAAAACTGTTTTCACTCTCCGACCTCTGTGTCGTCCTCATAACAGCCCCCATTCTTAAGTCTCTATAGTGATCCATCACCCACAGTCGCCTTACATCATAGCAATCTGTAAACCATTCACTATCACCAGGTACGTGTTCCTCCATTATTTCAGACCATTTAATGTCGAACTCCTCTGCTTCAAGTTCTTCGTCCCATATAATAGCATTTAAATTTTTTAGAAAAACCTGGTAATCTTTCCTTGTGCTACCGTATTTAGAAGGAACCTTATTCATGATGTGCCACATGCCGAACCGGTGCCGCGCTGTCTTGAATTTTAGTGGTACTGACGCAATTATTCCCGGGTCTTGATCTGTTATTATGTACTCTGGTTCCTTACCCCCTATAGCAATCAAAAACCTTTCGAACACCCAATTAAACGATTCCGTATTTTCTTTAGCTATAAGGGCACAACAGAAAGTAACTGATCGTTTATGGTTGTCAACCCCTGTGAAGGGAGTGAAAACCATCTAGTACTTGTTAGTGGAGTAAGTAGGGTCGTAAGAAAGGACATCTCCAAAGACGGAGTAGTTCCTCCTAGCAATGCCATCTGCCCAAATTGCACGGCGTAGACTACCATCTTCGTCAACATCGTAGTCGAAGTAGAATCCTGGGCGAGTTTCTGCCATGTTCTTGAAGTGATCAATAAAAAGTTGTCCGTCCCTTTCATGAATAAAACGCTTAATGTCTCTTTGGAAATTTTTGAAGTCGTTCAAACTAGCACCTATATTTTGGAACCCGTTAACAACCTCCTTACACATTCTGTAAGTCCTTGTTGCTCCTATATTAAGCTGCAATGAATTACATAAACAACGTCACTACAAAAATATAATTAACTTCAGAAAATTTAACCGCAAACTTTGAAATTTAAACTCAGAAACTATGATACTTCAACATTGCAACACTAATGAACTTTAAACGTCCAATTCCAAATTTCAACATACATTTTCTGAAACTTTAACCCAGTAAATGGAAACTTAATTACAAAATTAACTTCAGAAAATTTAACCGCAAACTTTAAAATTTTAAACCCCAAGATATGAAACTTCAACAATGTCCATGGCTTTTAGCACCCAAGCTGACTGCTGAAACTTTAAACGTGAAGTTTGCAATTTTAACTAACAAATTTTGAAACTTCAACACAATACAGGGTTTCAATATCCCAGATTTACCACTGAAACTTTAAACGAAAACTTTGAAATTTTAACTCACACTTTGTGAAACTTTAAACCACTTGATAAAAATTCAACTACAAAATTTAATAAGGAACCTTTAAGCGTGAACTTTGAAATTTTAATATACAAAATTTCAAACTTTAAACGTGAACTTTGAAATTTTAATATACTAACCCTTGAATTTGAGACAATTAGTCCCATGTGATACTTGGATATGTTTTTTGATAACTTTTGAAACTCTCTATCTTTGACAGCTACAAGCTCGTGATTATGTTCTTCATGAAACCGGTCTACTAAAAGGACACCCTTCTTCAAAAATAACCTAAGCCTAGCTTTACAACCCATCCTCTTTAACTTATTTCTCCTCTCTTGCCTACCTCCACCTTCTTCTATACTCGTGCTATCGTTACTTGATATTGTAAACCCCTCCCTATTACAAACCAATAGTTTTGATTTTATAGTTCCGTCACGCCACTTCTTTGTTGTGTATTTACGCACATCAAAGCCAATCCTAAGTGCGTACACCTTATAATATGTTACAGCTTCAATTCCTCAATGTCCCCAAACTCCATCCCGATGTACGATGTAAAAACATCCTCCAATTGCTTACAAAATTCTTCCTTTGATACTGCTGGTGCTGTTTCTCCATCATCTGCAACTGAAGAAAAAAATTATCATGTACTACCAAATCAGTACAAAAAAAAAATCATTTGTGATTTAAGGAAACTATAACTACGCCTTCCAAAACTTTATGATATACCTTTCATAATTTCATATCTGACCCTAACCATCATACAGTTAAAACTTTAAAGACATATAAAACTAAAACTTTAATATATAACACCTACAACTTTAACTAAAAGTAAATTGTATAAAACCCTAATCGTCAAACTACTACCTACGACCTCATATCTCCCTTGTTTCCTTAAAAATCCGTTCTGTACCCTTTTTTCTACGCTTTTTTCTTCTACCTTTTCTAAAACAACTACATACAATCACTCAACTGTATAAAACCCTAATCGTCAAAACTCTGACGACATGCAATCTATAAAACTACCGAAATTAACAATTACTGTTCATATAAACACCATATGTTTTATGACAATCAAGACATTTTAGTAATCCACAAATATTTTTAGAGAAGTTAACATGAAAATAACTCTAAAGAACAATTAAATTAGGAGTAAACTGATACGGTCGTTTCTGTACCAAAAATAAACCTAAATATACTAACAGAAGCTAGTGATAAGTAGGGTCGATCTCCACAGGGAGGCAAAGTATATATCTGAAAGTCCGTCTATCTAAGTCACAAATGGAGGTATTGTATTTGATTTTTCTAAACTACTAAAGGTTTAAGGGCAAGAGAAATAAAGTAAGAGCAGTTAAAGCGAGAAAATGTGATAAATGTGATCAAGTAAAAGAGAGTATGTCAGGATTTCGGTTCACCATGGTAGTCTAACGACTCAATTGCAAATAGCCTAGACAATTTACTGTGAGAAGGGCATGGGAAAGATCCTTTCGGTCCGCTGTCCACCCTAGAATTCCACTAACTTAACTTCCGCCCTCATTAGGGTAGTCTACTGTTCATAGCAGGTCTGTTTATTCCAATCTTCCGATCCAGGAACAAAGTTAACCAAATTAAAATAATTTAGAAGCATGCATTCAACTAAATTTGTGTTACAGTTATATTGCTATGGGGACAGATTCTCACATGTAAATCATCTAGTCTATTCGCTACATCGTCACAATCCTACCATGGATTCCCTAGTCCTAACATAGAAGAAATTAGCTACACATACTACTAATGGTGTCAACAATAATAATAATGAGCATACTAATCAAAAGCATGATGGAATAAAGATGATTAAGCATCAACTAAATTAGGGCAGAAATATTAAAGAGAGAAAGCAAGAGTTTAAAGCAAACAAACAAAAAGATTAAGATTAAGAGAGAAAGGTGTGATTACAATCTCAAGCAATCCGGTGTAAAGATCGTTCCACTAAGCAAAGCAAAGATTAAAGGAAAGAGATTCAGCAGTAAAGTGTATTAAGAGAATTATTAAAAGGTAAAAGAAGAAGTGCTTATTAACCTAATTACGACTCCCTTATATAAGGAAGTGAAAATTAACAAAACTAAACCTATCACGGGATAAAAATCTCGAGTATAATAGCTAAATACTCGATCGAGGACTTTTATATCACTCGATCGAACAAATCCATGCTAAAACCTCTTGATCGAGTACTTTAGGTACTCGATCGAACACTTATCAAAAATACACTTTCGATTGAGTAGAAAAAGGGGTCGATCGAACACAATTGTACTCGATCGAGTATTTTCCAGCGCACAACTCCTGCTTCCCGCACTGAACTTCAAATGGCTGCAATTTCTTCGTTACTTGGGCAAACAGGGCGTTTCCAGTGGCGTTGGAAATTTAAGAGAACAAGCTTTCATCTACAATTAGAATCATTTGAAAATAAGTTTTATAACTCGAGATATGGTTCTTCAAATTAGGCACTAGTAATTTGAAGTTATTCCTTTGCTCGCCTAGCTATCTTACTTCTTTGCGCATTTCAAAATAGTAGTCTTAAGGCTCCGACTCAACTCATCTCCTAAATGCATGCATAGGGACATGTTTTAGGCTTGATTAAGCTCCTTTTCGGTTCATACCTGCAAATAATAGAAGACAAACCAAAGTAGATCATTCGGGGAACATTTGTAGCCAAACACCACACAAAATGCATTGAAATGCGTGCAAATGAAGTACAAAATACCTATATAAAATGCACACATTATAAACATCTTACCATTCTCAACATCCTCATAAGCTACAATCTCCATATCAGTCATGAAAAATAGATAAACAACAAAATAAGGGATGAATATGGACGAAAATAATAGTGGAGTTGGGAGATGTTTTTTGCAAGTATGAAGTTTTGATTTGTATGGAATAAACTGAGGAAGAAGAAAGGGTTATAGATAAGGTTAGAGAGATTGTAAGTGAAGGGAGATATAACAGTTGTGATTATGAATACGAGGTAATCAGTATTGGGAGCATAAAAAGTGAGTTCATTATGATTAATTTTTTTTCTTTTATTTTTTTTTTACGTAAAACCACAACTAATCTCATCCATTGCTTTTACCTAATCTAATGGACAAAAAAGGGACTTAGGATATATATATATATATATATATATATATATATATATATATATATATATATATATATATATATATATATATATATATATATATATATATATATATATATATATATATATATATATAGAGAGAGAGAGAGAGAGAGAGAGAGAGAGAGTCAAGTTCAAATGAGTCCACCTAAATAGGTGAGTCCCTAATTCCTTATCTAAGCCATTAGATCTTCTAAGATTGATGGTTGAGATTTGAAACTTCTAATCAATTTTTGAAATGAAACTTTAATGTTTTAATAGTGAAACTTTAATCTGTTAATGTAACTTTAATTCTTTATCATTTTCTAAATAAAAATAAAAATTTATATATTTTTGAATATAACTTTAATGTTTTACGACTGAAACTTTAATGCTTAAAAGTATAACATTAATTTTTTTAGATAATTTCTAATATAAAAATTGGAATTTATGGAACAATATAATTGTGACTAATATTTATAATAATTTCACTGATTTCTAAATGTAACTTTAATGTTTTACGAGTGTAACTTTAATTTTTTATGCGAGTAACTTTAATTTGTTTAGGCCATTTTTAATATAAAAATATGAATTTATGTAATAATGTAATTGTAACTAATATTTATTTAATTTTCACTAATTTACGAATGAAACTTCAATGTTAAACGAGTGAAACTTTAATGATGACGAGTAAAACTTTATTTTTTTTAGGCTATTTGACGTGTGAAACTTTATTTAATATTTATTTAATTTACTGATTTATGAATAAAACTTTAATATTAAACGAGTGAAACTTTAATGGTGATGAATGAAACTTTAATGGTGATGAATGAAACTTTAATTTTTTTAAGGCCATTTTCAATATAAAAGTTTGTATTAAATTAATGATGTAAAAATTTGTAATTTCTCTAATTTACGATTGCAACTTTAACGGTTTATGAGTGAAACTTTAATGTTATACGAGTGAAACTTTAATGTTTGCGAGTCAAAACTTTAATGCGAGTCCTTTTATATATAGGCAATAACCACCGACCAATCACCAACGTCTAACACGTCCCGCACCTGACCCACCATTAACACCCACCAGTTAGATCTGGAAAAAAAAAAGAGAAAGGAAAGAGGAGGCAACCGCCCACCTCCGCGCCACCACAACGCTGACAAACAATCTCCGCACCGACAACAACACCCCCAACTAGCCCCACCAACAACAACCACCACCGCCTACCAACAACACCCTGATTTCACCCACAAAAAAAAAGTAGATCTGAAAAACGAGTCCAACCACGACTCCTACAACCATCGACACCCACCACCCTCGGCTTCTCCAACCACCACCAACAAAAAACCACTCCTTTGCTTAGATCTGAAAAAAAAAAAAAAAAAAAAAAAAAAGAGAAAGGAGGAAGTAGGCGACAGAACTACACACCATTACCCACCACAACTCCAACCACTGCATCTCCAACCACCACCAACGACAATCTTATTCAGATCTGAAAAAAAATAAAAAAATAATGAGAAGGGAGAGAGGCGGCGGCTGGTGGCGGCGGTTGAGGAGAGGAGAACGGACGAGGTAGAGAGGTGGCGTCTGGTGGTAGGGTGCACTGTTGTGGTAGATGTCGGTGGTTGTAAGGTGGGTTGGTTGGTGAGTGAGGGATGAGAGAGACGAAGAGAGAAAAATGGAGGAAGAAAGAGAAGTGGTAGGTGGTAATATGAATTAAATTAGGGTTTGTTGAGTTTTATATAAGCCATTTATTTTCAGATGTAATCTTAGCCATTGATTTTGTTATAATCTAATGGCTAAGATTAGGACTCATGGACTCATCTAAGGAAGGTGGACTCATTTGATCCTAGTCTATATATATATATATATATATATATATATATATATATATATATATATATATATATATAAAACTTGGTTGAAACGCTGTGGATGCGCCACGTGCCAACCCACCCTTAAATACACGTATTAATTACAACTGAAATTAAATACAAACATAATAAATGCTGTATAAATCTCAGCAAAGCATTAATTATAGTTTGATAAATTTTATTATAAAATTATATTAAATAATTACGGTGATTTGATTCTAAATTTACTAAAAAGTTATTTTGATAAAAATTTTAAAATGTAAATAATTACGTTCATTGTGAAAAATGTTTTCAATTGAGTATAATTTTCATTATATTTATTGAAATATTTATTTTGATATGTAGAGATGATTAAAGTGAGTGTCTCACAATATTTTAAATTTACGTAAAAAACCATTTTGATAAAGTTATAAAACTTAGACTATTAAATCCATTAAGAAAAATATATTTGGAAGAGTCATTGTATATATTAAAAACACAACTTTAAAAAAAACTACTAAGAGATAAGTGTTTATAGTCTGAGAATGAAAAAAAATTATAGTGGACAAACTTAATACATATGAGATTTTAATAGGTATCAATAGAGTGATAACTGTTTAGGTATTTTTTACCGAATTGATTGATTCGGGTCAATGTGGTCTTACTCGTTGGTTAGTTGAATGGTTATTCGTATGATGATGTTTAAATAAGGAAATAAAATACGGAATATAAATTAACACGTAAGATTTGGTGACGCGGAAAACCCAATGTGGGAACAACCGCGGGAGGGACGATACCCTGCCAAATATTGCACTAGCTTTGAGTAGGAGGATGATTACAACTGTATCGTAATGCTAATCGTGCTAACACGAGGTATCGAACTCGTAAGATCTTGGATGAATGTATGCGTGTGTATGTGGACGAGTTGATATCTTGATGAGAATGTGCATGTGTGAATGAATATCCTTCTTTGATTGCTTCCTCGGCTATTTATGTTGGAGCTTGTGTCCTCCACAAATTAGTGTGATAACATTTGTAAATCTCTTACAGGTTCACAAGGGTATACTTCGTATATTTAATCAGTTGATTAACGTTTACCTAATAACGGTTGGCTTGCTAGAAAGTTTGACGTTATTATCATACAGATGGCGGTGATCAACTGGTCCCTAAAGGTCACACCTATAGGATGTGTTTGAGAGATGTGGTTATAAAAATATGATCACATTGATGCCTAATATGACTAAACAGTTAGTCAATGTGTTGATGAGGCAATTATTTAATGAAGATTAAATAATATTAGTTGAGACGAATTAACTGTGAATTCGTAAATTAAATATAATAAGTTATATTTAATTAAATGTATGTAATGTTAGCTTGGACGAATTAATCTGTTAATTCGTAATTAAATGTAATCGGTTATATTTAATATCAACAAGTTGAATGTGTCATAGTGGTAATAGTGAGGGTACACAAACCAAGAGGTCATGGGTTCGATCCTCACTAGATGACAATTTAACACATTTTATACATTTTTGGAATAACCAAAAATAAGGAAAGAATACTCTTTATTTCGGTTATGGGCCGAGAAAAATAGAAAAGAAAAGCCTACCCTAATTCATTCCTATACACGGTTTATAGGTGAGTGAGGGAGAGGATTTTCTGACCTAACTAATTTTTCATTTTTGCCTCCTCTCTCATCGGAAAAACACAAAGAAAACCTAAAAATTATTTTAATTTTTGGATCCATTCTAGCAAAATCAAGGGCATTTCTCGGAGCATCTTGGGTGAAAGTGATAGGCGGATATCTATTTTGATATTGTTCTTAGGCCGTATTTGCTAGGACCGAAGGTTATTTCTGAATCCTTTAATTTTGTTTATGTATTTTTATTTTATGACTAGTATCGTCTTCATTAAATTCGTTATAATCCTTAATAATAAGGGAAGTATACAGATTATTTCCCACAAGTGGTATCAGAGCCAAGGCCACGAATTTTAATTTTGATGATTTTCATAAAAATTGTATGTAAACTTTTAGGGTTTCCGAAAAAAAAATTTAGGGCACGGCTGTTTTTTTGTTAATGCCGATTGAAAAAAAATGTTTGCAGCCGGTGTTTGTTCTTTTTTATGCGAGATTTCCATTTTTATTTTTCATAATGTTGTTTTAATCAGTTAAAATTATCATATGAAGAATTGGTAGATGTTTGATTTGATGCAGATTAAGTTAAAACATAAATGGAATCGTCATGTTTGATTTAATGCAGATTAAGTTGAAATTAAAAAGGCATTAGGGTCCTAATTTAAAAACCGTGAATTTTTTTTTTTGCTGTTTCTGTACTGTTCACGGATGAACAGTATTAAAAAAAAATTGCTGTTTTTTTTAGAAAAATCGATTAAAGTTTTTTCGCGGTTGTTTTGTTTATGCCGTTTTGGAAAAGCATCCGAAAAAAAAAAATTGTTGTTACTGTTCACAGGGGACAGAATTTAAAAAAAAAAATTTGTTTCGGTTTTTACAGATAAAACCGTGTATAAAATAAGAAACATGCTTGTTTTGTTTTTCTTTGTTTATGCCGAGACCAAATAAAAAAAAGAATTTTGTTTTTGTTTTGATTTTGGCCAATTAGTTATTGTGAAACGGTTCACAATTAAAAGATACCGAATTATTTTAAAGCAGTTTAAAATTTTGACGGATTGAATTCATATTACAAGTTTAATATGGATTAAGATTGAAATTAATGTGATTAATTGAGGAATTGTCACTTAATTTGATTTAAATAGGTGGTTTGGATAAATTAATCAACATAATTAAGGAATTGTGTCATGTATGTTTAATTTATTTTAGTTGATGCATTATATTTATTTTTGTTGAATGAATCGATTGAATGAATTTAATTTACGTATTTTTGCAATCAGTTGTAATACTTAGTGTGGCCTTAGTTAAATTATGTTTTCGTAATGAAGGAAACATAATTTTTAATGTAATTATGGGATCTCGAATCTCCTTTATTTTTCTTTAGTTTTTGGGTTTTGAAATTAGAATGTAATAAATAGGTTTATTATGTAAATTTTATTTATTGTAATTTTCAAAAGAAGACTAAAGATGGAGATTAGAGCTCACTCCCGCTACATGGATCAAGATGGAACATCAAGACAAGCTTCTCGGGTCCAAGGAGGATTCCAAACTTGTATTTATTGTTCATTTTGATAGGATAGGCCACACTAGGACTTTTCTTGTTTTTTTTTACGTTTTTCATTTCATTGCTTTTCATTCACATGTTAGTTTATGCATCATATTCCGCCTAAAACCAAACCACCTACTAATAAAATGCATGAAAATTGACTCATATAGGTTGTATGTTATTTTTCATGGACATACAAATGTCACTGTCTTTAAGCCATCACCTTAGTTTATTCATTCTCGCATGCTAGATATTAGTTCACTTAAAATGAATTAAAATAAAGTTGATGGGATCTTCCTCTAAAACGGAAATTGAGATTAGTCTTTATAAGGGCAAACAACTATGAATCCCTTCTTCGTCGGTAGGCATAATATGACCCCTTCTACGTTGGGTAAGTAGTTGTGTTAACTTAGTTTACCTCAACATCATAGTCTGAAGAGTTTCTCGTGATTATGATGAACTAAAGATAGAATTTACATAAATTTATCGACCAAGAATTCTAACGGTAGAATTAGCTAAAAGGTTAGCTTATCAATTTACAGAGAATTGAGTCTTGGGATCATTTATATAATTCTTGAGGGAGGTCAATTGTATAAATGTTTTGAGTCTTCGCGTTATGACAGTAGTTCATTAGACTTAAAAATATTAACGATGCACATGCTTATTATTTTTATTCTTCTTCTCGTAGTGTAGAACACGATTATTTTTCATAATACTGTTACAACGAAATGGCTGGAAATAACGCAATCCCAATGCCTAGTGCCACACTTGATCGCGCGTCCTGGCTGAAAGTATTCATGGACCGGATGAATCGTTCACACGTCACGAAAAATGACGGGTCCAACTTTGCGGACGGGAGGCGGCACTACGGAATGTTGCCATTCCGACGGTAAGCTCAAGTACTTAACTGAGCCAATACCGGTCAACCCAGGCCCCAATGCAGGAGTCAACGAGACACTCACTTATAGTGATTTCGTTATGGAAGCGGGTGCGATAAAGAACGTACTCATCTTTGCAATGGAAACCAATTTGCAGAGACACTTCATTGCCCAAAGTGCAAACAAGATTTTCACTACGCTCACTAACGAGTTCTCAAAAGCACCAAGAATCGTTACATATGAGCATACCTGTCGCTTCTTTGATGCGAAACTTCAGAAGGGCCAACCGGTTATCCCACACATTCTTCACATGATTGAGAATGTCGAGAAGCTGGAGGCACTGAATTGTAAAATCAGTGAGAGCATTGTCATTAACCGAATGCTTCATTCTCTTCACGGTGGTTTTGCCCTTTTCAGGGCAAACTATTACATGAATGACTTGAAAAAGAGTCCTCATGAGCTATACTCCCTTCTCGTACAGACCGAGAAGGATATGAAATTGAGTGGGAGCATGAAGCAGGATGTTCTCACGATTTCCAACAAGGGTAAAGGTAAGGGCAAGGCTCATGGCAACCTAGCTGTAGGTAAGCCAAAGTTTAAAAAGCCAGGAAACGGTAAGAGTGCGTCTGGTGAGACTAGTGGCTCACAGGGCAAGGCAAAGAGCAAGGGCGGTGACATAGAGTGCCACCATTGTCACAAGACTGGACATTGGACGAGGAACTGTCCAGTCTACCGTGAGGACATCAAAGCAGGCCGCGTCGTTCCTGTTGGTATGTCATCTTATATTCATATGATTGAGATTAACCATGCAAGTTTGAAAACTTGGGTACTTGATATTGGTTGTGGTTCTCATCTGTGTAATCATTTGCGGGGCCTAAAGAACATCATACCTCTCGAAAAAGGTGATGTGGACCTGCGAGTCGGGAATGGAGCACGAGTTGCTGCTGTCTCGAAGGGAACATATGTAATCCAACTCCTTAGTGGTTTTGAGTTATTTTTAAATAACTGTTACTATGTACCCAGTTTGTCTAAGAACATTATTTCTGTTTCCGTACTTGCTAAAGACGGTTTTGCATTTTCAATAAAGGATAATAGCTGTATTTTCTCTTTCAATGAAATGATTTATGGCAAAGCAGTTTCCATGAATAGAATTTATATCTTAGACCAAACCACAGAAGTATTACACGTGAATAATAAGAAAATAAAGGTTGGTGACAAATATCAAACCTATCTACGGCATTGTCGAATGGGACACATAAATGAGAAACGTGTGAAGAAACTCGTCGATAATGGGACTATTCCCGCATTCGATTTTTCTACATATGGCACGTGTGAATCATGTCTCATTGGCAAGATGACTCGAATTTCCTTCAAAGGTGGTCGAATGCGCGCTAGTGACCTATTAGGACTCATACATACGGACGTATGTGGACCTATGTCAATTACCGCTAGAGATGGCTATAGATATTTTATCACTTTCACGGACGATTTGAGTAGATACGGATATGTCTACTTAATGAAGCATAAAAGTGAGTCCTTTGAGAAATTCAAGGAATACCAGAACAGGGTACAGAACTAACTAGGTAGAAAGATTAAACCATTCCGTTCAGATCGGGGTGGCGAATATCTTTCAAATGAGTTTGATCAACACCTGAAACACTGTGGAATCGTTCTGCAGTTAACTCCACCTGGAACACCTCAATTAAATGGTGTGTCCGAACGGAGAAATCGAACCTTACTTGATATGGTTCGATCCATGATGAGTCACACGGTAGTGCCTGATTCATTATGGGGTTTTGCTCTTTGTCATTTTGCTCTTATACTTAACCGAAGTCCGTCTAAAGCTGTCGACAAGACTCCATATGAAATGTGGAAGGGAACGGTACCTAACTTGTCCTTTATTCGGGTTTGGGGTTGCGAGGCTTATGTCAAGTGGAGACACGAGGATAAGCTCGGCCCGCGATCGGTCAAGACATACTTTATAGGTTATCCAAAAGGAACATTTGGTCATTACTTCTATTCGCCTACCGAACATCGAGTTTTTGTTGCGGCTAGTGCGACGTTCTTAGAGAAAGAATTTCTCGAGAACAAGTAAGTAATAGAACCTTCGAGCTGTCGGAGATTCCAGAACCAACAACCAAGGAACGGATGGAGGAAGTTGTTCCTCCAACTATTGATACAGTTAATATTCCTGAGGAACCTAGGAGGTCGGGTAGAGTCTCTCATCCTCCGGACAGATACATTGGCATGGTCGAGGAGAATGACATTTTACTCCTAGAGAGTAATGAACCCGTTACCTATAAAGGTGTTGTGACCTATTCCGACTCAAAGCTATGGCTTGAAGCCATGCAATCCGAGATGGAATCCATGTATGAGAATGACGTATGGGATCTAGTTGATTTACCTAATAAGGTAAAACCTCTACAGTGCAAATGGCTTTACAAAATAAAGCGTTCTGTAGACGCGCAACTAGACACCTATAAGGCACGACTTGTGGCAAAAGGTTTCACTCAAGTGCACGGATTGCATTATGATGAGATTTTTGCACCTGTAGTCATGCTATGTTCCATTTGGATAATCTTACCGATAGCCGCATTTCATGATTATGAAATTTGGCAAATGGATGTGAAAACCGCCTTCTTAAACGGTTATTTGGAGGAAGAGTTGTACATGGTGCAACCCGAATGTTTCATAGATTCTGAACATCCTAAGAAAGTATGCAAGCTTAAGTGTTCCATTTATGGACTTAAGCAAGCTTCTCGGAGTTGGAATCATCGTTTCGACCAGGTGATAAAAGAGTATGGTTTCACTCGATCGGTCGAGGAACCATGCTTATATATCAAGTCGAGTGGGAGCAAGATTGTATTCTTGATATTGTATGTCGATGACATACTCTTGATTGGGAATGACATTCCTCTCCTATCTTCGGTTAAAGAATGGTTGAAGAACCATTTCTAGATGAAAGATCTGGGTGAGGCACAGCGCATTTTGGGAATCCGTATCTACCGAGATAGATCATGACGGACGTTATCACTTAGTCAGGAGTCTTATTTGGATAAGATTCTTGAGAAGTTCAGCATGACCAACTCCAAGAAGGAGAACCTTCCAATGACGACTGGGATGCAGTTGAGCAAGTCTCAGTCACCCACGACGCCTGAAGGGATTGAGCGCATGAGTCGTGTTCCTTATGCATCTGCAATAGGGTCGATCATGTATACCATGATATGCACACGTCCAGACGTGGCATATGCATTGAGTATGACGAGTCGGTACCAAAAGACTCCAGGTGAAACACACTGGATAGCTGTTAAAAACATCCTCAAGTACCTACGGAGGACTAAGGATTGGGTATTGACTTATGGAGGCGATTCTAAGCTATGCGCAATCGGTTACGCAGATGCTAGCTTCCAAACGGATCGAGATGATTCAAAATCTCAGTCCGGGTTCGTCTTCACTCTTAATGGTCTTTGCGGTCGGTGGAAGAGTTCCAAACAAGAGTGTTGTAGCAGATTCTACCTCTTTGAATCCGAGTACTATGCCACTTCGGAGGCAGCAAAGGAAGCGATATGGATGCGTCAATTCTTACAAGGACTTACAGTAGTTCCTAGTTCGAATGACCCGATCACCATCTATTGTGACAATAGAGGTGCCATCATCCAGGCTAAGGAGCCAAAGTCTAGCAACAAATCTAGACATGTACATCGGAAAGCTCACCTGATCCGTGATTATGTGGAGCAAGAGGAGATAGTGATAGACAAGATTGCGACGGATGATAACATCGCGGATCCTCTCACTAAACTGTTGAATTATGATAAGCATGTAGGGCATGTTAATTCCATGGGAATTAAACGTGTTATTGAGTTGTAGTACTTGATTATGGATTTGATATTTTATCTTTTTCATATACTATTTATAACTTCATCGTTTTATTTATAATATTTTGTTTTTCATGTGGATTGTACTGACAACATTGAACGCCACAAAGTGAACTAAATTACATTATATTTGTTTTGGTCCGTAATCGCCAATGTGAGCTGATAACTCCGGCTATTATATTGTGCAGTCGATTGATGGTGGGTTCAACGAGCCATAAGTCAAACGGTTGACTGATCGATCACATATGCGAGATTATAACGATACCTCGTAGGACAACTTTTTGTGACAACGTAATGGAGTCCTAAATGTTTAAAAACATTCGGTGCCAAGTCGTGGATAGGACATCCATTGTGTTCCTAGAGTTGATTCTTTTGACTATCGACTGTCTCTTGAGATTAAGGCAGTTTTTGGGTGACTTTGGTTTCTTTCTCACGGTCTGCCGTAACTGGAGGCTAAGTAGATTTTTTCTGGGTCATTTCATACTATTCTTACATCTTCAGGATTCGAGTTGAAGAAAATATCCAACCCTTATCAGGTATAGTTATTTCTAAGGGCCACTCGAGGAGTTGTAACTGAAATGCATGGCCATGCTCGAATGTTGATTCGTTTATCAGTTAAGTTACTCTCTAGTCGGGGAAACCACTCTTGATAATGATCGCTTGTAAAATACGACCTTTGTGAATGCGGATTTGCAAATTGTTTTACATTGAGTGGGAGAAATTTTAGGATATGAGAATCGGTTATCGCACATACACTTGTGAGGACAAGTGGGAGTTTGTTGGAGCTTGTGTCCTCCACAAATTAGTGTGATAACCTTTGTAAATCTCTTACAGGTTCACAAGGGTATACTTCGTATATTTAATCAGTTGATTAACGTTTACCTAATAACGGTTGGCTTGCTAGAAAGTTTGACGTTATTATCATACATATGGCGGTGATCAACTGGTCCCTAAAGGTCACACCTAAAGGATGTGTTTGAGAGATGTGGTTATAGAAATATGATCACATTGATGCCTAATATGACTAAACAGTTAGTCAATGTGTTGATGAGACAATTATTTAATGAAGATTAAATAATATTAGTTGAGACAATTAATCTTGTGAATTCGTAAATTAAATATAATAAGTTATATTTAATTAAATGTATGTAATGTTAGCTTGGACGAATTAATCTGTTAATTCTTAATTAAATGTAATCGGTTATATTTAATATCAACAAGTTGAATATGTCATAGTGGTAATAGTGAGGGTACACAAACCAAGAGGTCATGGGTTCGATCCTCACTAGATGACAATTTAACACATTTTATACATTTTTGGAATAACCAAAAATAAGGAAAGAATACTCCTTATTTCGGTTATGGGCCAAGAAAAATAGAAAAGAAAAGTCTACCCTAATTCATTCCTATACACGGTTTATAGGTGAGTGAGGGAGAGGATTTTCTGACCTAATTAATTTTTCATTTTTGCCTCCTCTCTCATCGGAAAAACACAAAGAAAACCTAAAAATTATTTTAATTTTTGGATCGATTCTAGCAAAATCAAGGGCATTTCTCGGAGCATCTTGGGTGCAACTGATAGGAAAATATCTATTTTGATATTGTTCTTAGGCCGTATTTGCTAGGACCGAAGGTTATTTCTGAATCCTTTAATTTTGTTTATGTATTTTTATTTTATGACTAGTATCGTCTTCATTAAATTCGTTATAATCCTTAATAATAAGGGAAGTATACAGATTATTTCCCACAATTTATAGGTTAAGAACCCTAGGCATGTCCTACCTTGATTGTGGAAAGGGAATATAACTTCCATAATAACTCTTTCCATGTTTGGTCGTCTCCCTCAATTCTCCCTGATCTCCCTGACTTCTCCCTAACTTCTCCCTGACTACCCCTTTCCTAATTCCAGACACCTCCTTCAATGGGCTCCAGTCTCCTCCTGCGTGCATGCCGGCCCATTCCCCTTCTTCGTGCTTATTCCAACCGTGGGCTCCCCATTCTTCTCATTAGGCCCATTATTTATTAAGTGGTCCTTTCCCTATTATGTAATTTTTGGCCCAAACATTTTGCCCCAATTTTCTTGTGAAGTACGCTTCAAGGTGTCGAGCAAGGAATTTACGTGATCGAATGCTAAAACCCTAAGCCGTCATTTACACTCCTTTTCATGCAACTCCATAATTTCAGCCGCTCACCTCCTTTTTTCTCGCACCCTACTCCCTCTCTCTTCCTTTATAACCTCAACCTCCACCTTTCACTTCCATTAATCTCAAATTATTTCGAAAAAACTCTCCCTCTCTCTAAACCCTCAACCTTCCTCTTCTCTCACCTTGCCGGCTCCATTGTTCCACTCTCAATCATCTCTTCCACCAGGTATTCTTCCCCTTTTTCTTCTTAATTTCCATTTTCTCTTTCTTCACCATGGGCAAAACCCGACAATCATCGTCGACTTCCGCTCCTACTGACCGCAACCCTGACCCAGTCTTTCCTTCTCGGGGACTCTTCACTTACCTTCACGACTGTGACTCCGTCTTGACTCCCGCTGACATTCCCATGATCAAGGGCTTGTTTGGTCTTGGTGATGGGATGGATATCGCCATCCCTGAACCGGGTCAGAAAGCTGACGCCCTTCGTCCCGGATGGGTTTGTTTTTACCTATACCCGTGTAGATATGGCATGCGTTTACCTTTTCCCAAACTCATCCAAGACTTCACCTTTACGAATAATTTTGCCATGGCACAAATCTCTGCCACTGTATGGAGGGTTCTCCTTTACTCCTTGGCTGCTGGTCAAAACACCGGTAATTCCATCTACCTGGGCGATCTGGCCCATATGTACAACATCAGGTCCCTGGGTAGGGGCCAATTCTCATTCCGGAGCCGTGAAGAGGCTCCCTTCAGGCATGTGTCCAAATCCAGAGATGAGAAATGGTTTGAGGACTTCTTCTTTGTGAGGAAGGACTCCATCCAGCCGCTTGCTGATTACATCTTTGAGAAATGGGTCATAACTTCGAGTAAGTAGCCTCCCTGTCACCTGATTTATTTATCTCGCCGCTTACTAGCTTACTTCGTCATCCTCGTGCAGGCCCCTGTGACCTGACTCGCATTGGTGCCAAGATCCCTGCCTGCAACAAGTTGTTCTGTATCTCTGAATCCAAGAGAAAGTTTCCTGACCTGCTTCCTGGTTTCTCACCTGCCTCCTCCTCCAACCCTCTCCAATCAGCTCACATCATGTCTTCTGGTAAGCTTCCCACAATTGTTTCAGTTTGCATTGTTGGGAAATAAAACTCACAAAATTTAGAGAAATAAAACTCACAAAATTCTTCTCTCTTGGCCGAAAATACAAGAGAACAAAATACCATTTTTGTGTCCAAATTTTAAGTAAGATTAGTATTATTACTAGTTCATAATAATATTAGTTATTAAGGGTGTTCCTTGGGTATAAACTTTTGGGAGAGATTCTAATTTGAATCTTAGTTAATCCATTGTTGGAAAGCTTAAGAACTAATAAGTAGGAGATCTTGTTGGTGCCCAAAATCCGAAACACCAATGTAAGAAGTGACGATTTCTTCTCTACTTTGTTTTATGTTTGCATGCATAAAATCTTGTATTTATTTTATGACCAAATAAATTAATTCATATATGAATATGTATACTAATGAGATTAATGAATCCCAACCAGTGGTATCAGAGCCTTAGGTTGTTTGCATGCAAATCGGTTTATTGTTTTTCCGAGTTAATCTTATTAACAAATAAAACTTGTAATTTTGTGTTTATTATGATATATCACGAAATCACTTTGCATGTTAAAGTTTCTGGTCCTAAAATGTATTTGGGATATTTTGGTTCATTTATGGATTTTATTGTTCATTTTATATATTATTGGCATTAAAATGTGATTTTTATGATAAAAATGTCATTTTTGGACGAAAAATAGCTAAACTTCTAATTTTTCAGTGGTTTTTGGATATGTTTACACATATATTATTTACTGATGGAATGTTAAATCTCGTGATAAACTAAGTTATTTTGCATGAATATGGATTTTATAAGCTTAAATCGAATTTAAAGGGTTTATTAGGTTAATATGAGTTATATTTTGAATCTGGTCATGGAAATTTAATATGTTGTCACATGCATTTTTACTCAGTGTGTGTAAAAATCTTAGAGGTATTGGACTCCTTTAGCATGATTTATGAATTTTTGAGTAAAAATTAAACAAATAGTGACTTTATTTAGTATATAATGCTAAACATATTTCATGACTAAATAAAAATGTCACATATTGCATTTTATCATATATTTCAGATCTAAAAATGAAAAGTTGATGAAAATAAATTTTCTCATATTTTAATGGTCATATTCGTTAAAACCGATAAACCGCAACATTGTTTTTCTCGATATTTTTCGAATTATTTAACCTAAGTTTTGAACATTATGAGTGTCATGGTATTTTTCCAGAATGTTCATGAGTTTAAATTTCAAGTTTTGAAATTATTTGAAATTTTTATAATTTAATTTGAAGTTTATAGCATAATTTTGTATTTTTGGTCCATAATGAACAATATTAAGAAATCAAGTTGAGTTATTGTCAAAATATTAGTGAAGACTAAGTTTTGAGTCCTAAGATGGTTAGGCTAATTAACTTGTACATAAATATGAATTTATGTAATTATTGTGATTTTAATAAGTTAAATCACGCAAATTGATAAAAACCGATAAAATATACGATATTGGCTCTTAAAAGGCGATTTAGCATAAAATTAAGCATGTTCATACATATTATAATGCTGCATTTTATTTATGATTGTCATATTTTTATTTTATATAATTTTTGAATTATGTAATTTTATTTAGTATGGCCTTAGTTTTTAATTGGTATTACCCGAAATGTATGGGAATATCGATTCGGTTGTAATTATTGTGATCTCGTATCACCATTTTGTAATTTAATAGATTAAATTTTTATTACAAATGTATATTAGGAAATTATGTATTTTTATTTATTATTTGTAATTTTCCCGGAGTTTCCATGAAGACGTGTGTTACCTCGAGATGCGTGCCCAGACCGAAGATCAAGGGACCAAAGGAGTTGGTTTTCGAATTTGTAATAGTTTATTAGATTTACTATTTTAGGAAGGCCATACTAGGATTTTATTTTTTATGCTTTGCATTTTATTTATATGTTGCATGCATCGCTAAATCGCCATAACTAAACATGCATTTTATATCGAGTTTATCGACTGTGTCAATTACAATTATCGTAGTTCACCGCTTTAGTTCACTTAAAACGTGATAGATAATAAATTGACATGACCTCTTGCTAAATAAACAATTGAGTCTTAGCCTTACCAAAAATTAGAAACCATGAAAACCTATTTCGTGAGGGAGTGCGCTCGGCCAAACCGGGGTACAAACCCTGTTACGTAGGGGAAGTGGGTGATAAATGTCTATCCACCGAATTCATGTTGATAAGGGTTGTATCGCCAAAGCGTGCCCAAGTTAATGTGAAGTTGGATCATGGACACATTTATTCGAAATTTGGGTTGTACTCAACAAAAGTATTCTCGACCATAGCTGGATGTGTTTTGGGCTAAAGATAAAAATTAATGTAATTTTATCTACCAAGAGTTCTAAAAGTAGAATCGATTAAAGAGTTAATCCACCGAGTTATATTGATAAGGGATGTATCGCCAAAGCGTGCCCAAGTTGATATGAATTTGGGTCTTGGAATCATTTATCAAAGTTGGGTAGAGGTCACTAGATAAATGCAATAAAACTTGTTTATATTGAAATTTACGATTATTATTATTATTTTAAAAACGACAAGTGTTTTATTCCTTCTATTTTTTGTTTTGTAGACCACTTTTATTTCTCATAACAAATGGCCGCACCAAACAACAACGCTCACGCTCTCACTAATGTTTCATGGATCCGATCCTTCATGGATCGTTGTAAACTTGAAAATAATGGGTCAAATTTCTCCGATTGGGATGCCCAACTCAAATTAGCCGCTCAAGGTGACGACAAGCTTCGTTACCTCATTGAGGCCTCTCCACCCGAACCTAATGCTAGGTCGAGTGCCGCCACTAGGGAAGCATATGAGGCTTACCACAAAGAGTCTGCCGCTATCAAAAATGTGTTGATTTTTGCTATGGAGGCGGATCTCCAAAGGAGAGCCTTTAAAATGGGCACCGCTTATGAAATATATTCCAAACTTATGACAATGTTCTCACAAACACCGAGGATCGTCCAATATGAGGCGGCCTCGGCATTCTTTGATCTCGATTTCAAGGAGGGCCAAAAGGTTAGCCCTCACGTGCTCAAATTGTTGGAGCTAGTCGAGACATTGAAAATTCAAAAGGTTGAAATCCCCAAGGAGCTCATTGTTGATAGGATTCTTCACTCCTTATCCAAAGTCAAAGCATATGTGCAATTCCGGGTGAATTTCAATATGCAAGACAAGGACGTGTCTCTTGAGGAGTTGCACAAGTTACTTGTGCAAGCCGAAAGAGACATGGGGCTAAATGTTAGCCCGCCTAAGGATGTGCTAAATATAAGCACTAAGAGTAAGGGGAAGTTCAAGAAGAATGGGAAAAAGAGTAAGAGGCAGGCTCCCATGAACACCAAGGCTAGGACTTTTGAAGCTAGCACTTCCAAACCCAAGAAGGGCCCTCTTTATAAATGCCATTATTGTAATGGTGTTGGACATTGGAAGATGAATTGTTTCAAGTATCTTGGTGACATCAAAGCTGGAAAGATCACTCTAGTAGGTAAATGACTATCCTTTCTTTTATGTTTCTAATTCAACTATGATATTTTGATACAAGTTGTGATAATGTATCCCCTTTTTATTGTAAATAGGGCCTCCTCCAAGCAAATACAAGGGAAAAGAGAAGCAAGCTTAAGAAATCATGAAGGAGCTAGGAGTAGCTACCAATGAAGCTTGGCTTTTATTATTGTCTTTATTTTAATGTTATGGATTTTAGAACTATTTTGATTTCCGTGTTCGACATGGAAATGTGTGATCCTTTTAAAACAATGGTTGTATTTTGGATTTTGGTGGCTTGGCTTGCAACCCAAGTCACCCCTTTTATCGTATTTGTTTGTTCTAAAAATTCATCTTTATATGCTTGCACATAGAAACATATGAACATCTACTTAAAGTGAACCAATTGACAATTATAATGATAGGATTTATTATATGTCCACAAGCTTGAAACTTGTGTATGATCAATTATAAAGTGATGTTGAGTTGATGAACTCTCCTAAAGGAATGTCAATTACCAAGAACACTCATCAAATCTAAAATCTATTAGTCAATCTATGAGATAGTCCTCCTTCTACTTCAAAATCATTGTTTGTGTCTCATAAGCTATCTTTGAATATCTAGTGTATTTATTCTAAAGATAGAGTGGGAGAAAAATGAAGACACAAGGAATACAAAGAATAATTTGTATGCTTGAGTAAATGAGATCTACGAAAGAAAGAATGATTTGTATACCAAAATAGAGAGTATACATGAATAGATGAGATCTACATGACAAAAGAGACCAAGTGAAGTAATCGAAAGAATATGTTCTTAAGATAAGTGAAGTAATCAAAAGAATATGTTCATAAGATAACTACACGAGGAGACCAAAAGAAAGTTCTTGAAAGATAATGACTAAAGAAAAGTCTCAACAAGAAATTTTGCTAGTTTATGACCTAGATATAAATAGAGTTTTAATATTGATATTTACTTAAGAGCCTAAATGAAACAAAGTTGCATCCTTGAATATAAATGAGATTTAGGATTAAAAATTGCAAAGAAATATATACCGATATCTACAAGAGCTAAGCTAATTGTTAACCACGCTAGTGTCGTTACTTAACCTCATTATGAAAATGAAATGGTTAAACCTCCTTCCGAAAAGAGTATTTTGAGAAAGACGTGTATTAAATGGGATTTCACATTTAAGTAATGACATTTCTACGCATCATTATGATTAAAATCTCTTTCCATAAGTTTAAAATTTAAACCTTTTCAAAATAGGTATTTTAAAAAGATATGTTGGAAACATGTATGGTTTTATCTTAATAACTTGGCAAAGCAAAATTAATTTCAATTCTTGAAATGTTTCGATTGAGTAGTCAAATACAAAACATGTGGAATTGAGTGGGAGTTTGAAATTATCATGTGAAGACATGAAATTTAGTGGGAGGAATCATCTTGTAAAATTTATAACTCATTACTCATTGAGAATGACGAGCTGGTACTGTCTTTCACAAAGAAGTATTTGAGTTTTCAATTCTGGATGAAAATGGACTAAGATGAATCCAATCACAACATGGGATGTTGGATAGGCATTGAGATATGCATATCAAATCAACAAGAAACGTAGGTTGTTCATATCGATGAAAATGGAATTACCATAAGCAGTCACGGTCATTCATTGAACCTAAGAATGGTTGATTACATGATTAAAAATTACTAATGTTTCCGCCATTAGAATAATCATGCACATGTCCTATAATGAATCATACGCTTAAGAGCATGATGAATCATTGGTAAGCCATATAAGAATCGTCATGAATTCTCGAGGAGAACTAATGAGCTATTCTAGTATTTGATAGAACACTCTGTTATGTGACAAGAAGTTGCACATATTGAAGTTTCGAAAACGCGTAAGGATTTATGAAAATCCTAAGCTAATTAAGCTAAAAGGAGAAATAAGAAGTTTGAAAAGATACTTGGTTATAGTAAGAAGTTACTCAAAACTAGTATTTTCAAATTTGCTAGGACTAATGAGAAGTGCTAGGCTAATCAACTTGACAATTTTTGCAAGATCCTACAAAACATATACCTGGTACATTATGAGTTGGAAGAACACTTTACTAGTGCAAGTCATGTCGTCCACCATAATTCATTTGTTATGTGATAAACAACAAGGAAGTTCTCTCAAAATAAAGAACCTAAACCTAGTTTGGGAAACTAGATATGTACTTGTTGAGATTCATGCTATATAAGACAAACATGAATATAAAGATGAAATTCAAGAGTTTGAACACATGGACACATAGTGTGTTAAACTCATGTTGCAAATGACTAGTGTTTACACACTTACAATATACATCACAAGGTAGTAATATGGCATTGACTACCCGAATGTGATGTCCACACTTGTCGTTTGAGTTATTATTAACTCACCTTATACTTTGTTACATCCAAACGGGTTGTAGAGACAATTGAACCCCGTTAAAGTGAACACGGATTAACATTGTATTCGCCCATAGTCACTTACATGAGGTGACGTCTCAAAGTGACTAGAGTATGATGCGATTGATGGCAAGTTCAAGTGCCATGGAGTCATGTGAGATGACTAGTCGATCACATAGGCAGACTGTTAGGAACACTTTGTCGGGCTAATGACCGCTTATAGAGTTCTGGCAAATTTATATAGCCAGGTTGTGGCGAGAGCTACTATAGTATTCTAATGAGTCGATTTTTTTAACTAAACACTGTTCACCTAAGGTGGCACAATTTCAGATTAACTTTGATTTATGTTACTGCGACCTTCGTAAATGGGATCAAATGGGCATATTTTGGGTTATAATGGTTGTGGCTAGTCGAAGGGAATAGTGCGATAGGAATTGTCCACCCCTTGTCAGGGTTAAAACAATATCTCAGGGCCACTCGAGGAGTAATGAACTGGAAATGCGTGGCCACGCTCTGAAGGTATCTATGGTAAATAATTCCGGTCAATCAGTTATTCTCCAGATCGAGGAAACCACTCTCGATATGATCACTTGCAAGTACGACCCGAAAGACACCTTGCATTGAGTGGGAGATAGTAATAGGACAAGAGAATTGGTGACGCACACTTGTCGAGGACAAGTGGGAGATTGTTGGAATAAGTGTCCTCCGACAGTAATGCGATCACAACTGTCGATCATAATGATCACATGTTTAAATCTCATATTTAAGAATACATGTGGGAAGTAATATTTCACAGTCAACTGGTCCACACATATCGGTAATGATTGGCTGACTAGAGTTTGACATTATTGTCGTGAGACGGTGGTGATCAGTTGATCCCCTTAGGTCATACCTATAGGGAAATACTCTTAATTGATTATTTAATTAATCGTATGCCGATACGAGTTAATTAAATTGCTTAAAATTGATGGATGTTGTTGCAAGTAAAATTAACGTGTCTCATTGTAATTCGATTAAATAAGATGCATACTAAGTAATCAAATTGTTTTATTACTGAGATAAAATTATTGTTTACGAAATAATTGAAATTGAATGAATAATTTATTATAAATACAAGTATCGGCATACGATTAAACCATTTTGGTACAAGTAATCAAGAATTACTAGTTAAATTTTGTATGTGACATATTTTATTAATATGTTGATTTTTAATATGTTAAAAATACATTATAGTGTAACATGTTATGTAACATGTGACACATGACAATATTGACAAATGACAATATAAAATAGACCTTCCATTTTATGTTGTGTGTGCCGAAATGGAGGGAGTATTAGAGTTAAATTGTGTTGATTATTTTAAATAAGGGAAACACAATGATTGTACTCTAGTTGAAGCCATGCAACCCTATTACTTTTGAGAAGAGCAATTTTTCCATGCATTGACCACAATACTTCCCCCAACCGGTTTTTAGAATGAAAAATAGCAAAAGTTTTTCATATAATTATTCACTACTTCATCATCTATTTTTCTAGTGTTAGAAAAATTAATCAACTCTCTACTTTTGTGAAAACCTTTAGAGAAATAAAACTCACAAAATTCTTCTCTCTTGGCCGAAAATGCAAGAGAACAAAATACCATTTTTGTGTCCAAATTTTAAGTAAGATTAGTATTATTACTAGTTTATAATAATATTAGTTATTAAGGGTGTTCCTTGGGTATAAACTTTTGGGAGAGATTCTAATTTGAATCTTAGTTCATCCATTGTTGGAAAGCTCAAGAACTAACAAGTAGGAGATCTTGTTGGTGCCCAAAATCCGAAACACCAATGTAAGAAGTGATGATTTCTTCTCTACTTTGTTTTATGTTTGAATGAATAAGATCTTGTATTTATTTTATGACCAAATAAGTTAATTCATATATGAATATGTATACTAATGAGATTAATGAATCCCAACATGCATGCAGCTTTTACTAATGCTTTAATTGTCTTGACGCCTGAGATTATATCTGCTTGCAAGTTCAAAAGCTGATTCTTTAGAAATCATCCTCCAAAGTGCAAAAAGAAAGAGATCTTCTGCCAGTCCTGACGTGGCATCCACCTCCAAGAGGAGTGCTCCTGCTTCCTCCTTCTAGACTCTTCCTACACATTCCAGTTCTGCTGGACCTAAGCCCTTGGAGGCTGACCCATTGTCTCGCCATCCCCCTACTCCTCCTGCCAGTCCTCGTGCCTCAGCTAGTGGAGGCACTATTGCTCACTTCCCAGAAGGTTTTGGGAATGTTGATAAGGTGTCGTACTGGCCAGAGATCGACCAGCTGCTCTTCCCTCCTCTGAAAGAGGCTTTCTCAGAATTCTCTCAAGAGGAGATGGCTGAAAACGATGTGCACAACGCCTTCATGGTGAGCAATCTTCATCTTCTACCTGTTCTAAATTTTAACCTTTGATTTCTCTTGCTGACTTCGACTTTTTCGCCCTGAGACCGCTGTGATCTGCTCTTTACAATAGGAAGATGATCAACATAGTGCGGACCACCGTCGTGCCCCCAATGCCAAAAACCAAGAGCGAAGGGGAAAGTTGCCGACTTTGGCACAACGAAATCCGATCCGATCGAAGGAGCGCGTGGTGGAATTGAAGGCTGAGCTTGTTGTCGCCAAGAAGAAGCTGAAGGAAGGAGCTGATCAGCTGGCCCATACTCAGGAGGTGTGCAGCACCTTCTCTGACTCCCTCAAGCGTTCTGATGAGAAGTTCAGTGAGCTGATCTCCCTATCCACCAATGTTATCGCCTATGCTACCTGGCGGGGAAAAATCAGCGGGATGCATGTTGCTCTTGAGGACGCTCCCACCCAACAAGCTATAGAGGAGGAGGAGAGACAGCTAGAGATGCTCTACCCCACCCAACCTAATTTGAGTGTGCTAATGCCTGAAGTTGGGGAGGTGAATTCTCCTGCATTGGCTGAGCAAGCTACTGGTGGAGATGCTGGAATGTCCCAGGATGCTGCTGACGGAGCTAAGGAAGCTATGGCAGCTGAGGATGTGCAAGCTGGTGTGATACCTGAAACAGAGGGTTAGCAGGCAAAGGAGGTGCCAGAAGTGGAGGTCATTAATGTGACCGATAATTAAGTATTTTTTTTACGTTAATGAACTTTTTTGGTAGTCTAGCCCAGAGGTGGCAGACTTGTAGGTTTTTAAACTCTTTTTGGTTGCTCTGCCAAGGTGGCGGTTAAACTCGGGGGCCGTATTTTGGCCATGTTTTGGAATGCCCCTTGCCTTAATTTCTGGCAAGTTTCAGCTTATATTCTGTGTGCTTGTTTCGTAGGTTTCCTTAGTTTAGGAAGTTGCCGTGTCACCTCTTTCATTTGTTTGATTTAGGCGAGTCTGTCATCTGAAGAGGTGACTTTCGACTCGACTATTGCCGTTTCACGATGGTGATTTAGGCATATGCCGCAATGTAAGGAGGAGTGGTCGTGTCAACCTGAGAGGCTGATTTAGACCAATATTGTCAGCCTGAAGAGGCTGATCCAGACTAAGCTAGCTGCCGTGTCAACATAATGGCTGACTTAGGTGTATGCCGCAGTTTTGGATTACTTAACCTTGTTCATGACGCAAGGTGTGTTCATCACTTTTAAAGCCAACAGGGGCGTAATTTAGGCAAGTTTATCGTCATTCTAGGAACAATTGGACGCTGCAGGATTCTGGTAGCGCAGAGATCCCTACGTTCCATGTATGTGCATGCATGCTGGGGCCCTGATTAATTGCGATTAGTGCGAGCTACGTCCAGGGGGTGGTATCAGGGGTAGCTGGGTAAGCGTGTTTAGCTGTCAACCAGGCTCCCTTTCGTATGTTCCACGATCCTTTGGTAAGGGTGCTCCTTGTGGAGAAAATAGGTTAGGCATGTTGGAGTGTCATGTGCCTTGTCACCCCGCGTTGGCAGTTGACAGTCCTACTAGATACCCTTTCAACGTACCATAGACACTAGGATTCAGAGTGATGTACCTAGAGAAGCCTGGAAATAAGAAAATCTATTAAAATGATGTGAAGTACCTGGCGCCATCTCATGGGGTACCAGAGCAATTGTGGACCCAGGACGCTACCAGACCACACCATCTAATAGCAATTTAAAATTTTAAAATAGTTAGAGACACCAGAAATAGGAGTGAAATTGGCAGTATGCCTACTACCGGATTTTTATTTTAATTTCAAAATGATTTGGCTTTTCATAGTACATCATCCTGAAGGCTAAAATCTACTTATTACCAAAAGTAATATCTCTTCAGGTGAAGTATGTTCCATGGGCGTATAATTTGACCGTCCATAGTCATCAGTTTGTATGCACCATGGCCAACAACTCCTTCTACCTGGTATGGTCCTTCCCATTTGTAGGCGAATTTGCCTGCCTTTCAATTCTTAGTGTTTTGAAACACCTCTCTGAGAACCAGGTCTCCTACCTCCAGGAGCCTGACTTTCACATTATTGTTGTAACTCCTGGCCACTGACTGCTTATAGGCAGTCAGACGTATTTTTTCGCTTGCTCGCAGCTCGTCAACTGTGTCCAGGCTTCTGACCATCTCTGAACTTTTCAGTTCCCCTGTCATACATCCATACCTGTGGGTGGGAACTAGAACATCTGATGGGATGACTGCTTCGGCGCTAAACACCAGGCTGAAGGGTGTTTGACCTGTTGCTACCTTTGGTGTCGTTCTATCTGACCATAACACCAGTGGCAATTCATCTGCCCACTTTCCTCCAAACTCCTGTAACCTCCTTCTCAGATTATCCATGATGATTTTGTTGCTGGACTCAGCTTGCCCGTTGGACTTTGGAGTCTTGGGTGCTAACTTTTTTAGGGTGATGTTCCACTTGGCACATTATCCCTCGGTATCGTTGGAGATGAATTGTGAGCCATTGTCACATATGATTTCTGATGGGATACCAAAGCTGCAAATGATGTTTCGTTTTCTAAACGAAATGACTTGTTTGTCCTTTACTTTTGTGAATGCTTCTGCCTCTATCTACTTAGAGAAGTAATATGTCATCGCCAGCATCCATGTCCTGTTTCCGGTGGCTCTTGGCAGAGGTCCTACTATATCCATGCCCCATGCCATGAATGGCCAGGGAGAAATGATAGGGTGCAAGGGTTCTGCTGGCTGATGGATCATTGGCGCTAAGCGCTAGCAGGCGTCACACTTGCGCGCATATTCTGCTGCATCTGCCTTTATTGTGGGCCAGAAGTATCTCTGTCTGAGAGCTTTATTTGCCAGACTCCTACCCCCTGCATGGTTTCACATTCGCCACTGTGGAGAGCATGTAACATAGTCTGCGCCTCTTCCCTGTCCAGGCACCGTAAGTAGGGGCCTGCCAGTGATTTTCTGAGTAGTATATCGTCCATAAGTATGAACCTGGAGGCCTTCACTCTGAAAGCCCTTACTTCCTTCTTGTCATCTGGTAGCTGGCTATGACGCAGCCAGTTTAGGTAGGGTGTGCGCCAATCCCAGTCATCTGCCTGTTCGGTCGTTTGGTCGGTTGGCTGATCGGCTGGCTGAGAGTTCTCACCTACCTCTGTAGCTGTCTCGACTCCTTCTCCGTTCTATGGACCCTCTAGTTCTCCTTTATCTATTTCATCTGCCTTCTGGATGGAAGGCTCTAGCATGTGTGCTATTAGAATGTTGGAACGTTCTGTCGGTTTGAATGTTGCCCCCAGAGTTGCTAAGGCATCTGCTTCCACGTTCTGATCTCTGGGGATCTGCTTAAGCTTGCAAGTTTCGAATTTCTGTTTTAACTCATTTGCTACTTTTAAGTATGCAATCATTTTTGAATCTCTGGCTATAACTCATCATTTACGTGATTGAATATCAGTAGAGAGTCGCTGGATATGCGCAGGTGCCTGACTCCTAACTCCAGAGCTAGCTTCATTCCTAGTATCAAGGCCTCGTACTCTGTTTCATTGTTGGTTGCCATGAATTCACATCTCACCGCTTGTGCTATCAGTTCTCCCTGTGGTGACCGCGGGATTAACCCTACTCCTGCCCCCCTTTGGTTGGAGGATCCGTCAATATGCATCTGCCATACCTCTGCCTCCTTGTTCCCCTCTAGGGTGAGGATTTCCTCATCTACCAGATTTTGGATGGCTGGGCTGAACTCTGACACAAAGTCGGCCAATGCTTGCGATTTTATTACTGGTCTGGGGTCATACTGGATATCGTACCCACTGAGGTGTATAGACCACTTCGACATTCTGCCTGACATTTCGGGCTTCCTCATGATAGATTTCAGCGGGTAGTTGGTCACAACATGTATGGTGTGGGACTCAAAATAGGAGCGTAGCTTGCGAGATGCTACTACCAGTGCTAGTACTAATTTTTCAAGAGATGTGTACCTGGTCTCTGCGGGCAGCAGAGACTTGCTTACGTAGTATACTGGCTTCTGCTCCTTTTCCTGCTCTCTGACTAGAACAGCGCTCACTGCCACCTCTGTGACGGCCAGGTATAGGAATAGTGGTTCTCCTGGTTCCGGCTTCAACAGCAGTGGTGGGCTACTGAGGTAGTGTTTCAGCTCTCTGAAAGCTTGCTCGTGATCCGCGGTCCACTCAAACTTCTGACTTTTTCTTAATATGTCGTAAAACAGCCTGCACTTATCTGAAGATCTTGAGATGAATCTGCTTAAAGCTGCTACCTTTCCAGCTAGTCTTTGAACGTCCTTAAGCTTTTCAGGTGACTCCAGTTGTAAGACAGCTTTGATCTACTCGATGCTAGCTTCTATCCCTCTTTGAGTTACAATGTAGCCTAAGAATTTGCCAGAGGATACCCCGAAGGTACATTTAGATTGGTTTAGCTTCATTTTGTATTCCCTCAGGGTGCTGAATGTTTCTGCCAGGTGCCACATGTGATCTTTGGCTTTTTCTGATTTTACCACCATGTCATCAATATATACCTCCATAGTTCTTCCTATCTGCTCTTTGAACATGCGGTTAACCAGCCTTTGATACGTGGAGCCTACTTTCTTTAGGCCGAATGGCATGACGTTGTAGCAATATATTCCTCTCTCAGACATGAATGCATGTTAGAAATCTATATCTCATTACTTGACATATTCATATATGTGATGATTTTAGTTTAGTAATAAAATTAAAAGATGATCTTATGCATGCAAACAATAAAATAATTAAAGAAGAAATCATCATCTCACATTGAAGATTTCGGTTTATATGGGCACAAGTGAGTTCTCCTACTCACTTGTTCTTGAGCTTCCTTAAGTGGATGAACAAGGATTCAAGTAGAGAATCCCTCCCAAGGTTTTATACCCAAAGTAACAACTTAATAAAATTAATATTATTATTACTAGAACAATATTAATTTTGTATAAAAATTGACCCAAAATATTATTTGATCTCTCAATAATTTCGGTTAAGAGAGAGGGAGGAGGAGGAAGATTTTATCTCACTAAAACTCTTATTTTTAGATGATGAAAAATGAATAAATGATACACTAACTATTGGTAGTGTTTATGGTAAAATAAGGAGAAAAACCCATGGTTTCTCCTCTTGAAAAATCGGGTAGAAGGGGAAGGAAGAGGCCAATGCATGCATAAGGTTGTCTTCACAAGATCAAGTAGGGTTGCATGGCTAGGTTTAGGAAGAAATGATTATGTTTAACACTAACATAATCAACATAATATATTCCTAATCATCCCCATTATTTCGGTTTTCATGGATAAAATGGACTCCATTTTATTTTTGTCAATTTGTCAATTTGTCATATGTCACATGTCACATGTCACATAAAATTGTTATGTATTTTTAACATATTAAAAATCAACGCATTAATAAAATACGTCATATACAAAAACGACTTAGTAATTCATAATTACTTGTACCAAAATATTTTACCAATTATAAATCACAACATCTTGTATTTATAATAATTTATTCATTCAAATGCAATTGTTTCCTTAAACAATAATTTCATCTAAGTAATTAAAACAATTCGATCACTTAGACCGTATCTTATTTAATCAGATTATAATGAGATACGTAAATATCAATTCCAAAATCGTCTGTTAATTTTAAGCAATTTAATTAACCCGTATCATCATACGATCAATTAAATGATCAATGAAGAGTGTTACCCTTTAGGTATGACCTAAGGGGATCAACTGATCACCACCGTCGCACGATAGTAATGTCAAACTCTAGTCAGCCAATCATTACCGATATGTGTGGACCAGTTGACAGTAAAATATTACTTCCCAATTGTATTCTTTAAAAGAGACTTAAACATGTGATCATCATGATCAACAGTTGTGATCGCATTATTGTCGGAGGACACATATTCCAACAATCTCCCACTTGTCCTCGACAAGTGTGCGTCACCAATTCTCTTGTCCTATTACTATCTCCCACTCAATGCAAGGTGTCTTTCAGGTCGTACTTGCAAGTGATCATATCGAGAGTGGTTTCCTCGATCTGGAGAATAACTGATTGACCGGATTTATCTACCATAGATATCTTCCGAGCATGGCCACGCATTTCCAGTTCATTACTCCTCGAGTGGCCTTGAGATATTGTTATAACCCTGACTAGGGGTGGACAATTCCTATCGCACTCATTTCCTTCGACTAGCCACAGCCATCATAACCCAAAATATGCCCACTTGACCCCATTTACGAAGGTCATAGTAACACAAATCAAAGTTAATCTGAAACTGTGCCCTCTTAGGTGAACAGTCTTTAGTCAAAAGAATCGACTCATTAGAATACTATAGTAGCTCTCGCCACGACCAGGCTATATAAATTTTCCAGAACTCTATAAGCGGGCATAAGGCCCGACAAAGTGTTCCTAATAGTCTGCCTATGTGATCGGCTAGTTATTCTCATATGACTCCATGGCACTTGAAATTGCCATCAATCGCATCACACTCTAGTTACTTCGAGACGTCACCTCATGTAAGTAACTATGGGCGAATACAATGCTAATCCGTGTTCACTTTAACGGGGTTCAACTGTCTCTACAACCCGTTTGGATGTAACAAAGTATAAGGTGAGTTAATAATAACTCAAACGACAAATGTCGACATCACATTCGGGTAGTCAATACCATATTACAACCTTGTGATGCATATCATAAGTGTGTAAACACTTGTTGATTGCAATAGAAGTTTAACATACCATGTGTCCATGTGTTCAAACTTCTTATAATCGCATTTTCCTTTACGTTCATGTTATCTTTCATAGTATGAACCTTACCAAGTACACATATAGGTTCCCAACCTTGGTTTGGGTTCTTTTTCTTGAAAGAACTTCCCTGTCGATTATCACATAACCAATGAATTTGCGGTGAATGATATAACTTGCACTGATCAAGTATTCCACCCGCTCATAATGCACTAGGTAAATGTCTTGCAGAGTCTTGCAACAATTGTCAAGATGATTAGCCTAGCACTTCCCACAAGTCCTAGCATATTAGAAAATATTAGTTTTGAGTAACTTCTTACTTCCACTAAGTACATTTCCAAACCTTTTATTTCTCTTTTTAGCTTGAAAGGCTTAGGATTTTCATAAATCCTTACGCGTTGTTCGAATTTTAATATATGGAACCTCTTGACACATAACAGAGTGTTCTGTCCAACACTGAAATCGCTCATCGGATTCTCCTCGAGAATTCATGACGTTTCTTCTATGGCTTGCCAATGATTCATCATGCTCTTATGCATATGATTTATTATTGGACATGTGCATGATTATTCTAATGGCGGAAACATTAGTAACTTTTAATCAGGTCATCAACTATTCTTAGGTTCAATGAATGACCATGACTGCTTATGGTAATTCCTTTTTCATCGATATGAATAACCTACGTTTCTTGTTGATTTGATGCGTATATCTCAATACTTATCCAACATCTCATGATGTGATTGGATTCATCATAGTCCATTTTTCATCCAGAATTGAAAACTCAAATACTTCTTTGTGAAAGAATAGTATTAGATCGTCATTCCCAATGAGTAATGAGTTATAAACTTTTACAAGATGATTGCTCCCACTAAATTCCATGTCTTTACATGATAATTTCCAACTCCCACTTAATTCCACATGTTTCGTAATTGACTACTCAATTGAAACATTTCAAGAATTGAAATATATTGCTTTGCTAAGTTATTAAGATAAAATCATATATGTTCCCATCATATCCTTTCAAAATACCTATTTTGAAGAGGTCTCATCTTAACCTTATGGAAAGATATTTTAATCTCTAACTCATTCATATCATAATGATGTGTAGCAATGTCATTATTTAAATATGAATAATATCTAATACACGTCCTTCAAAATACCCTTTTCGGAAGGAGGTTTAACCAATTCATTTTCATAATGAGGTTAAGTAACGACATTAGCGTGGTTAATACTTAACTTAGCTATTGTGGATATCGGTATATCAATCCTTGCAACTTCTAGTCATAAATCTCATTTATTTTCTAGGATGTAAATTTGATTCATTTAGGCTCTTAAGTAAATATCAATATTTAAACTATTGGTCAAAAATATCATAAACTATTCAATTAAGACTTTACATTAGTCATTCTTCTTCCAAAACTTTCTTTTGGTCTCTTCGTGTAGTTATCTTGAGAACATATTCTTTTTATTACTTCACTTGGTCTCTTTTGTCATGTAGATCTATTCGAGACCATAGATCTCATCTATTCGTGTATACTATATAAATAGATATACTTTTATTCAAATCATTCTTCCTTGCGTAGATCTCATTTACACAAATTTTTCTTGATGTTCTTTGTGTCTTCATTTTTCTTTCACTCTATCTTTTGAATGAATACACTAGAGATTCAAAGATAGCTTATGAGACACAAATAATGATTTTGAAGTATAAGGAGGACTATCTCATAGGTTGACTAATTGTTTTAAATTTGCTAAGTGTACTTGGTGATTGACATTCCTTTAAGAGAGTTCATCAACTCAATATCACTTTATAATTGATCATATACAAGCCTTAAGCTTGTGGACATATAATGAATCCCATCATTGTAGTTGTCTATTAGATCACTTTAAGTGAATGATCATATGTTTCTATGAGCAAGCGGATAAAGACGAATTTTAGAACAAGGATAAAATACGATAAAATGGGTGACTTGGGTTGCAAACCAAGCCACCATTATCCAAAATACAACCAATATCCAAAATACATCTCCATGTCGAACACGGAAATCAAAAGGTTCTAAAATCCGAAACATAAATTAAAATAAGACAATAAAAAGACAAGCTTCATGGAAGCTACTCCTAGCTTCCCGATGGTTTCTCAAGCTTGCTTTTCTTTTCCCTTGTCCTTGCTTGGTGTACGCCCTATTTACAATAAAAAGGGGATACATTATCACAACTTTGTATCACAATACCATAGTTGAATTAGAAACATAAAAGAAAGGATAGTCATTTACCTACTGGAGTGATCTTTCCATCTTTGATTTCACCAAGGTGTTTGGAACAATTTCTTTTCCAATGTCCAACACCATTACAATAATGGCATTTATCAAGACGACCCTTCTTGATCTTGGAAGTGCTAGCTTCATAAGTCTTAGCTTTGGTGAAAGTGGGAGCTTGCTTCTTACCCTTCTTCCCATTCTTTTTTAACTTCCCCTTACTCTTGGTGCTTATGTTAAGCACATCCTTGGGTGGGTTAACATCTAACCCCATGTCTCTTTCGGCTTGCACAACTAACTTGTGCAACTCTTCAAGAGACACGTCCTTGTCTTGCATGTTAAAATTCACCCGGAATTGAACATATGCCTTGACTTTGGATAAGGAGTGTAGAATCCTATCTACAATGAGTTCTTTGGGGATTTCAACTTTTTGAATCTTCAAAGTCTCGACTAGTTCCATTAATTTGAGCACATGAGGGCTAAACTTTTGGCCCTCTTTAAAGTCGAGATCAAAGAATGCCGCGGCCGCCTCATATTGGACGATCCGCGGAGTTTGTGAAAACATTGTCACAAGCTTGTAATAGATTTCATTAGCGGTGCCCATCTTAAAGGCTCTCCTTTGGAGATCCGCCTCCATCGCAAAGATCAACACATTTTTCATTGCGGCGGACTCCTTATGGTAAGCCTTATATGCTTCCCTAGTGGCGGCGGTCGACCTAGCATTAACTTCGGGTGGAGAGGCCTCGGTAAGGTAACGAAGCTTGTCGTCACCTTGGGCGGCTAGTTTGAGTTGGGCATCCCAATCGGAGAAATTTGACCCATTCTTTTCAAGTTTACATCGATCCATGAAGGATCGGAGCCATGAAGTATTAGTGAGAGGCGTGGCGTTGATGTTTGGATTTGCCATTTGTTATGAGAAATAAAAGCGGTCTACAAAACAAAATATAGAAAGAATAAAACATATGTCGTTTTAACATAATAATACTCGTAAAAATTAATTTAAATTTAAACAAGTTTTATGGCATTTATCTAGTGACCTCTACCCAACTTGATAGATGATTCCAAGAACCAAATTCATATCAACTTAGGGCACGGTGTGCCGAAATACCCTTTATTAAAATAACTTGGTGGATTAACGTCTTAATCGATTCTACTTTTAGAACTCTTGGTCGATAAAATTACATTAATATTTATCTCTAGCCCGAAACACATCCGGAAATCGTCGTGAATACTTTCGTTGAGTTCAACCCAAATTTCGAATAAATATGTCCATGATCCAAACTCATATCAACTTAGGGCACGGTGTGCCGAAATACCCCTCATTAATATAAATTCGGTGGATAGACATTTATCACCCACTTCCCCTACATAACAAGGTTTGTACCCCGGTGTGGCTGAGTGCACTCCCTCACGAAATAGGTTTCATGGTTTCTACTTTTTGGTAAGGCTATCTCTCAATTGATTATTTTAGCGAGAGGTCATGTCAATTTATTATCTATCACGTTTTAAGTGAACTAAAGCGGTGAACTACGATAATTCTAATTGACACGGTCGATAAACTCGATTAAAAGATGATGCATGTTTTAGTTATGGCGATTTAGCGATGCATGCAACATATAAATAAAATGCAAAACATAAAATAAATCCTAGTATGGCCTTCCTAAAAAGGAAAATCTAATTAACTATTATATATTCGGAAACCAACTCCATTGGTCCCTTGAACTTCGGTTATGGCACGCATCTCGAGGTAACACCGTCTTTATGTATCGCCTTCTTGAGTAACACCGTCTTCAAGGAACTCCGGAATAAATAAATTACATAACAAATTACATAATTTCCTATTATACATTTGTAATTAAAATAAAATAAATCTATTAAATTACAAAACGGTGATACGAGATCACAATAAATTACAACCGAATCGATATTCCCATACATTTCGGGTAATACCAATTAAAAACTAAGGCCATACTAAGTAAAAAATACATAATTCAAAATTACATAAAATAAAATTATGACAATCATAAATAAAATGCAGCATTATAATATGTATGAACATGCCCAATTTTATGCTAAATCGCCTTTAAGGAGCCAATATCGTATATTTAATCGGTTTTTACGGATTTGCGTGATTCAACCTTTTAAAATCACAATAAATTACATAAATTCATATTTATGCACAAGTTAATTACCCTAACTTCTTAGGACTCAAAATTAGTCTCCACTAACTAGTTGACTGTAATTAACTCATATTTCTTAAAATTGTTCATTAATGGACCCAAAATTACAATAAAAATGCTATAAACTTCAAATAAATCACAAAAATTTCAAATAAATTCAAAATTCAAAATTTAAACTTATGAACATTCTGGAAAAATACCATGACACTCATAATGTTCAAAAACTTAGGTTAAAATTTGGAAAATTTATCGGAAAAACAATGTTGCGGTTTATCGGATTTATCAATAATAATCATAAAAACATGAGAAAAATTATATTCATCAACTTTTCAATTTTAGATCTGAAAAAGATAATAAAATGCAACATTTGACATTTTTTCTTTAGTCATGGAGTACGTTTTAGCGATTATTCACTAATTAAGTCACTATTTATGCTATTTTTCATCAAAAAATTCATAAATCATGCATAAAGACTTCAATATAGCCTATTATTTTACACACATCTTGTAAAATTACATGTGACAACATACTAAATTTCTATGACCAGATTCGAAATTTATCTCATATTAACCTATTTTTCATCTAAATCCGAGTTTTATCATGAAAAATCCATATTTCGAGCATAAAAACTCCAAAAGTTCTGAAAATTTATAGGTCATATAAAAATAAAACATGTGATAACATATCTAAAAATCACTGGAAAATTCAAAGTTTAGCTAATTTTAGTCCGAAAATGACATTTTAATCATAAAATCATATTTTAATGCCATTATTATATAAGATGAACAATAAAAATCCATAAATTAACCAAAATATCCGAAATATAATTTAGGATCAGAAACTTTAACATGCATAATTATTTTCGTGATATATCATAATAACACAAATTTACAAGTTTTATATGTTAATCGTATAACTCGGAAAAACTATAACCGATTTGCATGCAAACAACCAAGGCTCTTGATACCGCTTGTTAGAAATCTATATCTCATTCTTGACATATTCATATATGTGATGATTTTAATTTAGTCATAAAATTAAAAGATGATCCTATGCAAGCAAACAATAAAATAATTAAAGAAGAAATCATCATCTCACATTGAAGATTTCGGTTTATATGGGCACAAGTGAGTTCTCCTACTCACTTTAGCTTGTTCTTGAGCTTTCTTAAGTGGATGAACAAGGATTCAAGTAGAGAATCCCTCCCAATGTTTTATACCCAAAGTAACAACTTAATAAAATTAATATTATTATTACTAGAACAATATTAATTTTGTATAAAAATTGACCCAGAATATTATTTGATCTCTCAATAATTTCGGTTAAGAGAGAGGGAGGAGGAGGAAGATTTTATCTCACTAAAACTCTTATTTTTAGATGATGAAAAATGAATAAATGATACATTAACTATTGGTAGTGTATATGGTAAAATAAAGAGAAAAACCCATGGTTTTCTCCTCTTGAAAAACTGGGTAGAAGGGGAAGGAAGGGGCCAATGCATGCACAAGGTTGTCTTCACAAGATCAAGTAGGGTTGCATGGCTAGGTTTAGGAAGAAATGATTATGTTTACCACTAACATAATCAACATAATATATTCCTAATCATCCCCATTATTTCGGTTTTCATGGATAAAATGGACTCCATTTTATTTTTGACAATTTGTCAATTTGTCATATGTCACATGTCACATAAAATTGTTATGTATTTTTAACATAATAAAAATCAACGCATTAATAAAATACATCATATACAAAAACAACTTAGTAATTCATAATTACTTGTACCAAAATATTTTACCAATTATAAATCACAACATCTTGTATTTATAATAATTTATTCATTCAAATGCAATTGTTTCCTTAAACAATAATTTCATCTAAGTAATTAAAAAGATTCGATCACTTAGACCTATCTTATTTAATCAGATTATAATGAGATACGTAAATATCACTTCCAAAATCGTCCGTCAATTTTAAGCAATTTAGTTAACCTGTCTCATCATACGATCAATTAAATGATCAATTAAGAGTGTTACCCTTTAGGTATGACCTAAGGGGGTCAACTGATCACCACCGTCGCACGACAGTAATGTCAAACTCTAGTCAGCCAATCATTACCGATATGTGTGGACCAGTTGACAGTAAAATATTACTTCTCAATTGTATTCTTTAAAAGAGACTTAAACATGTGATCATCATGATCAACAGTTGTGATCGCATTATTGTCGGAGGACACATATTCCAACAATGCCGTCTTCTCTTGATCTGCAGGATCCATCTTGATCTGATTGTATCCACTCCATGCGTCTAGGAATGTCAACATCTCATGTCCAGCTGTCGCATCTACCATTGCATCAATATGAGGCAACGGGAAGGGATCTTTAGGGCATGCCTTGTTGAGGCCAGTAAAGTCCACACATACTCTCCACTCACCATTCTTCTTAGGCACCACCACGTTAGACAGCCATTCTGGATATTTTACTTCTCTTATTTTCTTTGCTGCCAGCAGACTATCTACCTCTTGGTTGATCACCTTGTTTCTTTCTGCTGCAAACTTTCTTCTTCTCTGCTGGATGGGTTTACACTTTGGGTACACACTAAGCTTATGTGTTATGATGGACGGATATATTCCTATCATGTCATCGTGTGACCATGCGAAACAATCCATGTTATCCTGGGAGAATTTGATTAGTTGTTGTCTCAAGCTTCCTGTGCATCCTGCTCCAATTCGCACCGTTCTTTCTGGGTGCAGCTTGTCCAGGTTAATTTGATCTAGCTCTTCTGTCGGGGGCTCGATGTATTCGTCCTGGACATTATACTTCTGTAATTGCTATGCGGGAGGGCTGGCAGTGCACTTTAGTGCCTTCTTATAGCAGCCTCTAGCTTCCTTCTGATCTCCTCTTATTGTCTCTACTCCCCATGGTGTGGGGAACTTTATGCATTGGTGATATGTTGAGAGGACTGCTTTCATCTGGTGTAGCCACGGCCTTCTCAGAATGACATTGTAGGTGAAAGGTCCGTCTATAACCAGATACCTGACTTGCTTGTTGACTCCTCCCACATAGGTTGGGATGACTATCTTGCCCAGTGAGTTGGATGTTTCCTCACTGAAGCCTACTAGTGGAATAGTCTTCTTCTACAAATCCTTCTCGCTGAATCCCATGTTTTCTATGGTCTTCAGCATGATCAGGTTGACCGAGCTGCCTGTATCTACCAGGCACTTTCTAACTGTGCAATTGGCCATTGATAGGGTGATAATAAGTGCGTCATGATGCTCTCGCTCGTCGTACGTATCTCCTTCATCAAAGCTGACAGCTGGTAAGTCGCTGTGAGAAATTCTGCAAGAATTTGCTGGCCTATCTCCGTTGGTCTCGGTAGCACGTCTCTTAGCTGCTGAGTATGTCAGCCCACTTAGGTTTGAGCCGCCTGTTATCACGTTTATGATTATGGTACATGTGAGTGGGGTTACAGGTTTTGTGGTGCCTACCTTATCCTGTTGCTTGCCCCCACGTGTTAATAGGTGGCTCAGCTTTCCTTGTTCATATAGGCGCTTGATCTCTCTCCGTAATGTGTAGCAATCCTCAGTATTGTTCCCAATATCACGATGGAACTCACACTTCTTTTTGTTGTCCTTTCTCCATGCTTGTCCCTCTACTGGTGGGTTGGGCCACTTAACTCCATCTCCCATCTCCCTGAGTGCCTTCAGGATTCCTCCGACACCTGTAGTGAATCCATATTCTGCCATAGTAGGGAGTTGCTGATTTTCCTCGATTCTGTTGACTCCCCTTCCATATGGCTTGTATCTCTCGTCCTTCTTGCTGGTGGTTTGCTTTCTTCCTGATTTCTGCATGGCTGAGGTACTAGAAACACTTGGTGTATTAGGTAGGCTGGCTCTGGCTAGGATGTCTTCTTACAGTCTTATTGTGGCAGCTGCCTTTTCTTGTACTGCCTCAAAACTATGGCAGGGATGCATAGTCAGCTGCTTGTATAGGTCGGAGTCATGGTGGAGGCCTCTTCAGAAGGCTTCTACTGTTGTCGAAATGTCGCACTCTCGTACTGCTACCTTCTAATTGTTGAACCTAGTATTATATTCTCTAATGGTCTCTCCTACCCCCCTGGACGATTCTGTACAGATCTCCTGCATGCTTCTGCGGCTTCCTACTGCTTGCAAATTGTTGAGTGAATACGTTCACTAATTCAGCAAATGTGGATATCGACATTGGGCGGTGCTCGAAACCATCAAGTGCTTAGGTTCGTTAAGGTGGATCCAAATCCTTTGCACATGCAAGCCTTCTTGACTTGCCCTACGGCTGTTACTGTCATCATCTTCTGCTATTACTGGCTTATATGGTCAAAGGGATCTGCTGCGCTGTCAAAGAGATGCATATTTGGATTTGTGAATCCCTTTGGCATGGCTGTGATGGATATGGTGTCCACGAATGGTGAGTCGGCGTAGCTGTCTGGTGCTGCTTTCTCGAGTGGGGGTGGCGGCCACAGGACCCGCTCGCATTTCTTTAAGCTCCAATCTGCTGATTTGTTATCTTTGCTGAATATGGGATTCGCTTTGTCACCGCCTCGGTTCAATATATCGCCTCGACTCGAGCTCTTGAAGGTTCTGATGTGTCCCAGCAGCTATAGGGGTTGAAGTAACGATTGTCCCCTGCTGCCAGTTAACTTGCTAGTTCCACTCGGATCCTGCTCCGGGTGTCTGATAAGTTGCTGCGAAACCGCTGACAGGGATGCCACCCGTTCGTGCCTCCGCACAGCTGGCTGATGGCCAGGTGTCTGGTGTGAGGTGTCCCAGCCCTTGGGGGGTTATTCTTCCATCCGTCGGTACTGTAGTTAGATCCAATCTTGGTACCAGTTCAGCTGGTATCTGTCGAAGTGAATTCCTGCTGCCTGATGCCCCATGTGTCAGATCTACTAGTGGAGACCTTCCTTCCCCTGCCCTACTCATCGGGGTGGCAGACTGCTGTTTCAGGATGTCTATCTACACCCAGAGCTCTCTGTCCGTCTTCCTTGCTTCAGCTTCTGCTTTCTTCTGGTCTTCTCTCATGTTTTCCATGGCTTTCTGGAGGTTCTCTACGCCAGTGAGCAAGATTTGTGTGGGAATAGGTGGCGGGGTGAGGCCTGAGCTTGCTGCTCCGTTATCTGATCTGGCTTGGGTTGTGACAGCAGGAGTCTTAGGAGGTAGAGAGGTTTTTGCTGTTGGTGTTGTCCTCGAAATATGTCCGGGAGCCTGTGTTGCCACTGTTGATGATGGATTTTGAGTAGAAGTGTGTGGTGGCGACGGTTTTCTGCTCCCTGACATGGCGTCCGATGCTTGCTTATCCATTGTGTATTTAAAGTATCAACGATTGACGACAACAATGCCGCACGGTGGACGCAAAACTGTTTAGGTATTTTTTACCGAATTGATTGATTCGGGTCAATGTGGTCTTACTCGTTGGTTAGTTGAATGATTGTTCGTATGATGATGTTTAAATAAGGAAATAAAGTACGGAATATAAATTAACACGTAAGATTTGGTGATGCGGAAAACCCAATGTGGGAACAACCGCGGGAGGGACGGTACCCTGCCAAATATTACACTAGCTTTGAGTAGGAGGATGATTACAACTGTATCGTAATGCTAATCTTGCTAACACGATGTATCGAACTCGTAAGATCTTGGATGAATGTATGCGTGTGTATGTGGACGAGTTGATATCTAGATGAGAATGTGGATGTGTGAATGAATGTCCTTCTTTGATTGCTTCCTCGGCTATTTATAGGGTAAGAACTATAGGCATGTCCTACCTTGATTATGGAAAGGGAATATAACTTCCATAATAACTTTTTCCATGTTTGGTCGTCTCCCTCAATTCTCCCTAATCTCCCTGACTTCTCCCTAACTTCTCCCTGACTCCCCCTTTCCTAATTTCAGACGCCTCCTTCAATGGGCTCCAGTCTCCTCCTGCATGCATGCCGGCCCATTCCCCTTCTTCGTGCTTATTCCAACTGTGGGCTCCCCCTTCTTCTCAGTAGGCCCATTATTTATTAAGTGGTCCTTTCCCTATTATGTAATTTTTGGCCCAAACAATAACGAGTATGTGTACAAGTGTGTATGTACATAGCGATCGCAAGTGCATTTGAATAATCAAAACAAAAATAATGATTATTAAGTAATATAGTATTATAAATGACATGAAAAAGTAGAAAACACGTTACATTTTTTTTTTAATATCTTTAACTAAATATGTATGAGTCAGCTATAAAATATTGATTATGACTAACCAAATAATCCGTATTACTTTTAGTTAAATATTTTATATGTTATCTTTTAAATACTTTGAAGTTAAACATCAAAAAATAATATTTGAGAAAGTTTAACCTACTCCCTCCATACCAGACCAATGGTAACACTTACTTAATACGGCTGTACTACACCAATGGTAACATTCCTTATTTGGTGCACAATATTACCAAATTATCCTTATACCCTTTTGATATTTACACAAAATGTCATAACATACCCCACCTATCAACAAACAATTAAACCCAAAATTACATATCCCACCTATTTTTTTCCCTCTTTACCCCTCCTTTTACCCTCTTTTCTTAAAAACTCCACTTTTTTACCATGTTACCATTGGTCTGGTACGAAGGGAGTATTATATTTACAGGTAATAAACTCTTAAACATCATTATATATAATTGTTTAAAAAAATAAAAGGTGTAAATTTTCTCATATATATGTTTGACACATATCACATGGAAGATAC